>NC_142933.1:15994587-16044587 GCF_046866305.1 Octopus bimaculoides
TATATATATAATTCTATATGTA
Organism: Octopus bimaculoides; assembly: GCF_046866305.1. NCBI lineage: Eukaryota > Metazoa > Mollusca > Cephalopoda > Octopoda > Octopodidae > Octopus > Octopus bimaculoides. Next base: position 15,994,610 of record NC_142933.1, read on the forward strand.
TATATATATATATGTATATATATATATATGTATATATATATATATCTATATGTATATATATATATATATATATATATATATATATATATATATATATATATATATATATATGTATATATATATATATATATATCTATATGTATATATATATATATATCTATATGTATATATATATATATATATATATCTATATGTATATATATATATATCTATATGTATATATATATATATATGTATATATAGATATGTATTTACACACACACACGCACGCACACACACACACACACACACACACACACACACACACACACATATATATATATATATATATATATATATATATATATATATGTATATATATGTTCAGAGAGAGAGAGATTGATGGCAAAAGAATAAATGATTGTCTTATGAATTTAATTAGTTTGCAGCTGTTTCTGCTATATGATACATTAGCTCCATTTACATTATTTAATGAATAAGCAAGTTACTTTAAAAAGTATTCTGCATAGTCTTTTATACAGAACTATTTTAACAATTCTGAATATAGCTATATTACAACATTGAAACATTCATTTTCACCTATTAGCTTGATTTTAATTATATATCTTACAAATAAGTTCTAAAAATATTTATTTGGTAATTTCCAGTTCTTACTAGCTCTGTGGTCAACTCCAGACTCTTGGTATGATACAAGTTATAATTATTCGCTCGAACTGCTTATCAATTATCACGAAACGAAATTATTTTAGGCATTAAAAATTATCCCGTCTTCAGTGTCTCCAGCGGCAACAACATTGATTATGCATGGCGTGGTGTGTGAGCTATGGATAACCAGTAAGATACAGAAAAAAGGGCGGTAATATAACTACCTACCAATTTTGAGCAAATACTGCTTCTTTCATACCTCAACTGGTTGATATATTTTAGTTGGGAACCTTTAAGAAGCACTCTGAAATTGAACGTGTCAATTTTGTTGTAACCCACTCTCTAATTATGATTAACTGGAATCCACTGAGGACATTATATGTTGTAAAAACGAATCTCAGAATAAACTAATGATATTCATATGTCTAATTCTCATTTGTTTATCCTTCTCATAATTAGAAACATCGCGAGAGATTTTGCCGCATGCCAATGCACACAGACTTAATGGAGATTATCGGGATCATGTAAATTAATTTGGCCAGGTATCAATTATCAAGCAGAAGCTTTTTGTCACACACACACACACACTCACTTCTATTCTAATAGCAGCGAAAGCTTTTCATCACACACACACAAAGTTATTTTCTAATGGATTCGAAGTATATATATAAAACAGTGAATTATCGCTTTAAAAAAGATTGGTAGTGAAGTCGAAGGCTCTCCGTAGGAGCCGAATCAACATCGCTTGTAGACATGATAAACTTTCTACCACTGTACAATGTATAATGAATATATATGACGGAGAGAGTGAGAATTATAAGTATGTGTACATTCATAGGGAAGGCCAGTCATATATATATATATATATGTTGTTGTTGGCATTCCTTCGCTTACGACGTCGAGGGTTCCAGTTGATCCGATCAACGGAACAGCCTGCTCGTGAAATTAACGGGCAAGTGGCTGAGCACTCCACAGACACGTATACCCTTAACGTAGTTCTTGGGGATATTCAGCGTGACACAGTGTGACAAGGCTGAACCTTCGAATTACAGGCACAACAGAAACAGGAAGTAAGAGTGAGAGAAAGTTGTGGTGAAAGAGTACAGCAGGGTTCTCCACCATCCCTTGCCGGAGCCTCATGGAGCTCTAGGTGTTTTCGCTCAATAAACACTCACAACGCCCGGTCTGGGAATCGAAACCGCGATTCTATGACCGCGAGTCCGCTGCCCTAACCACTGTATATATAATATATAAACATACATAAAACAGTTTTCGTTCTTTGGTAAGTAAATCAAACACGACTGTTTATTGTAAAATTTGTTAACAAGTATAGAATTATATACTTAAATTAATGTAAGTTTTCATTCCCAAAAGCATATTTTTTTCTTTATAAATAAAGAATAACAATTTTCCTGAGATTAAAAGAAACCAACATTTGATGACTTTAACTTAGTTTTCTAGATTTGCTTTCTCCTTACTGTATATTATATAGCATGCATAATTTTCGAAATCTTTATAAAGGCAACGAGAACGCAAATGACTTGCGGAAATCAGTAACTACTTTATCATAGAGCCTGGTTATTTCATTGACACTTTTGGTACGATGTCTAACCATTGGCGTAAGAAGTGTCACAATGGTAGTATTGTATATTTTTGCATTTTTGTCTGGGCAAAGAAACTATACTTACACTAAAACGTCTTCTACACACACACACACACACACACACACACACTGATATATATATATATATATATATATATATATATATATATATATATATATATATATATATATATATATATATATATATATATTTGCTTCATCGCAGAATCCATAAGCTTCTTTTTTTATTCCTTCTCCTGAAGGGCGTAGGCTCTAAACGTAAAATACTTTTTCATCTTTCCCGAACGTGAAACTAATACACCTACTTCTTGTTCATACACCTGTGTTCGTTTTTATTCTTTCTGTAAATTTGAACTATATATATATATATATATTATTATTATTATTATTATTATTATTATTATTATTATTATTATTATTATTCTTCATATACCCACAACAGATTAGACTGTTTGAAAAGAAAAAAATTCCTAACATCGGGTTACAAAAAGTAAATTTAGATACCAACAACCCTACAAGTAACTGAGTGTTCTCTAATAACACTGTTTTCTGGAGCTACACTATTATTATTATTATTGTTGTTGGTGTTGTTGTTGTTGTTGGGGTCGATAAATTAAGTAAGATTGAAACGCTGGGATTGATGTAATTGATTAGACTTCTCCCCCAAATGTCAGGCCTTGTGGATTTAGTAGAAACGATTATTAGTATTATCATTTTGATTTTTATTACAGAAGAAGGAAGACAAAGTGAGATTTATGCAAATTTTGCATGAATCAGTGATGTGAAAATATATTGCAATATCCAATTTCATTTTATTTTCGAATAGTATTGTATGCTGCAAGTCATTAAATCCTCTCTGTACGTTGATGGTAAACTAGTAAACTATTGACGTACATGCATACCGTAAATCCTCGAGTATAATCCGCATTTTTTTCCTCATATTTAAAGGTCAAAATCCTTAGTGCGTACTATATACGAAGTTAAAAATGAAAAATATTTTCTACGCAATATCCGGATCTCTATTTGCTGTCCGGCAATACTTATTCAGACTCATTTTGTGATGTCGGGCGCGAAAATACCTTAAGTAAACCTGAAAGCAATGAAATTATAAACGAATCATAAAAGTCGTTCACTAAAGGCAGAAGGGTTCGCGTTCCCGCCCTGACATTGATATGCAAACGGATCGAGTATGCATGGAATGAACGTGGTCCCCAGATAATAGTGAAAAGTTTTATCAAATGTTGTATATAGTCTGCACTAGATGGTACTCAGGATGACGTTGTATGGAATGATGAAATAAATGAAAGTGAATCTTCTGGTGTTGACTATGAATCTGACGATGAAGGAGATTTATTACACTATAATGTTGCTGACATGTTTACGGAGGAACAAATGGAACAGTTATTTGATGTTCAAAGTGACGTTGAATTTGAAGGATTTGAATAAACGCTTTTGATTTTGCTTTTGTAACTGATAGTGATAAATATGTGAAAGGCTATTTACTTAATATTTATTTTTCACTGAGATTATTACTGTTATTTCTTTATTTTCTGCAAAGTGCATTAAAAAACTACACGTTTGCATCATGTTATATATACAATAATAATAAAGGACGTTACTGTATATATGTTTACAAACCAACGACGTTATATAGACCTCCTTGACTCAAGTCAGCGAAGGGGTACGTATTATTCACAACGTTTAGGTTTTTCAGAGTTACAGCCCCTTAAAACATCCCTTGCGTATTATACTCAAGGGCGGAAAATACTCGAAAATGTACGGTACATATATTGATGTCCACGTATATATCGCAGTGATAAGGGACGATAAAAGACAAACACACTAAAAATTACTTTAAACTGTCATAAGGGTAGATTCGACCAAACCGTGACGGCTGTGGGATGAATCCTAAAATAGCACTTAGAGAATTATATAAACCACCCGTATTTTCTATTTTTATGCGCGTGCGCTCACTCACAAACACACGCACACACACACACACACACACACACACACACACACACACACACACACATATGTATAGATATATATTTTCATTCTGGAATATCTCGTAGCTCTCATGTAAATTTATACGTCATGCCATCTAAATCTGGAGTTGGAAAAGCATTTGAAATGTAAAAATCAAAAGGATAACTTTCGACGTTTTCTATCTAAAAGGATTCTTTCAATGCAACATTTAGAATGTATCATTGATAGCTTCATTTCCGCACTTCAATATATTCGAAAAAGAATTCCCGTTCTCAAGAAAGTTTGTAACATTCATATGATAGCTACAATACATACATACATACATACAGTTGAAATTTACAGAACAACAAGCAGGTGTATTAGCTTGACATACGCATGTGTAAAAGAGAGAATACGAGTTATTTGCAACTCATTTTTATTATCAATCATTTCGTAATTTTTATACATGTTGGTTCATGTTTCCTTTCCACTAATTTTTAAAACGATCGAAATTGATTAAGAATTGTAATACCGCTTTCTTTCTCTCTCTCTCTCTCTCTCTCTCTCTCTCTTTCTCTCTCTCTCTCTCTCTCTCTCTCTCTCTCTCTCTCTCTCTCTCTCTCTCTCTCTTGTATCTGATTCCCGCCTGTCTATCTCATGTTCAAATTAAAACCCTAGCAAAAAGTCTATTTTGAGGCCTATGAACTGCAGATTTAAGAATGCAGTCCTAATCATATACTCATTGAATAAATGATTAGGATAGTGTTCTTAAATCTGTATACGCCTCAAAATAGAGTTAAGCTAGGGTTAATTTAAAGACTTGACAGAATGACTACATATTTGGAAAACATTTTGGCATTATAAACCCTGCTTTCCGATAGTGAACGCAGTTTAAATGCATATGAAGGTGTAGAATATATCTAGGATATCGAATTTTATGGGAAACCATACAACGTAATTCGTAATTAGAAGTTAAAATGTGCTATAGTTCATCCGCAGGGTTTATAATTTTGTTTCAATAGTTTACTACATTCTGAATAATTGAAAAAATACTGTACTTGTAAATCTTATCGAAAGTTATTTCAAAATATGTAACCTCATTAGAGAAGTTGCAATGTCCTTTGGTGAAAAGGTTTCATACAATACACGTTACCTTAATTTCCCAATCTGAACGTTAGTCTAGTTGCAGGGTAAAGGAAACAATATGAACAAAAAAAGAAATAATGACTTGACGAGTTGTGCATATCAAGATGGTAATTTAGAAACTGCCAATGCAAAGCACGGTTTGGAAATGAATGGATTCTGTTCAACAGTTGTAATTGCTCGAATCCTCTCAATAAAATTTATCCAAACGACCTGAAAAATTGATGCGATAAGGAGAAAAGAATTTATCGTGCAAAAGTACACTTAAACATAAAACGATAAAAACAGAGGAAACATACGTACGAATATAAACATAATGTGAATACTATTTTCTATGTTTATCTGTAAATGCAAGTATGTTCATTTGTTATTTCTAATCAAACTTTGTTAGGAGGCCAGTGAATTTTTTTGTAACCAATATAAAGGAACGGACAAAGTTTATTCTTGAATAGTATGCTGGCCCGTGTCTCGAGGTACAACAGTTTCTAAAATGCATTCTGCACAAATTATTCAGGAAATACGTATAGTCAGTGATGTCGCATTGTTATATAGTCACTGATGTTGCATTGTTAAGTTTATTTTGGCGGTATAAGAGCCAGTAGAAAAGTATTTTATCGTTTTTTTAATATCTGTAGTAATAATTTTAGGAGTTAGGAAACGAAACCTTTATATTACTCAGAACTTATGAAACAAGAGTTAACTAAATATCTGAAAAAATATTCATTTATGAATAACTGACGAAAATTATATGGGCAGTCAAGGGGTTAAGCATTTCTATGATTTTTTGTCAATCTCAATGCTTCTTCCTCGATTCTTCACTTCTTAAGAATGTTGCCCATACATATTGCAACGCTTGAAAATGAAAAAAAAAATATGATCACTTTGTTATTATTTGATTCGTGTTTTTATCTTACATATTTTAGGTGAAAAGTATTTGAAAGGGAGATATAAAATAATTGCACATAGCAAATGAATATTTATACATTCTGCTCTACTAACGAATTACAAAATATCTTGCGAAACCAATATCCATATACACAGACGATGATAGTGTTAACTGCCTAACATACTATTTCTGCACTTGAAATTTTCTTGTAGGAGTACGTTGGAGAATATCGCTTACATGAATAACCTCAAAATGCCAGTGGCACGAAACGAGTATATGCCACATTATAAAAGAACGGTTTTACAGAAGTTTTCCTGAAATTTAAAGTGCCGGATAGAGCAAAAGTAATGATTTTTAAGAGATATGTTCTTTGAAATCATTTATTGGTGACACAGGTTCAGATATTTTAACTTGATCATATTGCAATAGATTTGTGCAATGATTGAGTATCAAATGATAGCTGGTAGTAAAGAAAATTTTAAAGGATCAATTTTAAAATTGTTCATCTTGTTTTATCACTTTAGGTGAAAATCTGATAATCTACTGCGCTGTTGAATGTGTGTATTACACAAAATTCACACACGACTTGCTTTAAGAAAAACAATAATAAAAACGAATCCTTGCATTGTCTTTGTATCAGCTTCTACTCCCCTATTAATCGGAAGATAGTTGTAGTCTATCTTACAAGAAATGATTTGCATTATTTACATTTGACGGATATTTTTCCTCCTCTTTTTTGTTGTTCACACAACGTTAGTTTCGTCTTATATACCCTCCAGTTTTCATCAGGTGTCTTGGGGAAATTTTGAACCAGGGTTCTCATTCCTAAGGTATTTTGCTATATTATTATTATTATTATTATTATTATTATTATTATTATTATCATTATTAATATCTGAGTTCGATTCCAAGCGGTCACCTGAATAATAATATTGATGATGATGATGATGATGATACCGAAAAATACCTTAGGAATGAGAACCCAGGTTCGAAATTTCCCCAAGACACCTGATGAATGCTGGAGGGTATGTCAGCCGAAACGTGTTCACAACAAATAATATGAGTACAAATATCCGTCAAATGTAAATAATGTACAAAAGTCCTCATCTCTTGAATATAGCACTGCAGAAATCATTTACTGGTAAGTTTTACAGTTTTGGGAGAAAGTGTAGACCTTGGCGTCTGGAAAAGTCTATGAAGAATAATCTAATGTGAGCGGCCAGTTTACTACCACTTTTATATCTCAGTGCTTGCTACGTAACGAGTGAGTTTCGTTTACAAGGTACATATAGTTCAATAAAAACCGCACATGATCGGTTTGTATTTAGGTGAACTTACATTGCAATTCACTTACGTACTTATTGATGCCTGGAAACCATAAACATCACACAATCTTAATTTTCTGACCACTATCACTATGCAGGAAATCAATGAACAAAGAATCCTTTACTTTGTTGATCGATATTTGAGATGTAATAAGTCACCGTACTTGAAATCAAGTTCTCTTAAAAAGAGAGAAGGATAAATTGTATGACACATTAAATAACGTGCTTCGAGATACACTTAAACTAGCAGTGATGAAAAACGATATTCACATCTCCACTGTCTTTGATTCCAAACTAGCTAGATGAAATCAAGCCTAGGGCGAAAAGCAACATATCTAAGCTGTCAAATATTGTATTGACAAAAAAAAATGAATTTTGACTTCACTTGTGTAATGTCGGGATTTGTTTAACAGATTCTGTTAAACTGTTATTGATATTGATATTCCGGAAGTGCTGAATATCAAAACATATCCTCATGTTTTATGGCTTTACAAGTTTGTATCCAAAAATAAATAAAATAAGTCTTTCTTTTATTATTCAGTTACCGCTTACTGTGAATTCTTAACAGAAACCTCTTTAGAATTCCCGGCAGTAAGTTAATGCCATCCTCTGTAATATCATTCGACAATATAAAAGAATATCTGAATACGAAGTTGAATCTCTCATCTCTCAAGATATTCACCTAAGCTGTGATAACAATTGGTGTTTATAATTGTATGTGATGTAGAGCCATCGATCAAGTATAAAGACGAATTGAAAAAAACGGTGGTTTATGGAAAGAGATTATATACACGAGTTATATAATTGATAGTTATCCTAAACACATGCGTGCTGTTGCATTGAAGCGGACACACACACACACACACACACACACACATACACACACACACACACACACACACACACACACACACACACACACACACACACACACACACAATGCTTTCACATGCCATGCATATAAATCCATACATTTTAACTCCTTTGAAAAAGTGTATATGCTGATAATGTTGATGCACATATTTGCAAATATTTACTAAATGAACGAATATTCGAAAATATTTATACAGATATTATTAATTATTATCATTAGTAAAATGAATTATAACAACAATGATATACGTGGCCCACAAGCAAAAGCCGATAAACGGCAAACCCAAAGTTCTGTAATGCCATGCCAGCATTGTTGTGAAAATCAGAGTCGCAATATTCTCTCAGAAATTCACCAATCACTGGAAGAAAAAAAAAATCAAGCACAGCAGGAATCGGGCTACAAGCAAAAAATTTAACTTACCATTGTAGCATAAAGCTATAAGATGAGGAAATAGGGATTAATTGATATCAAATTTGAGAGTTTACCTCAGCAGGTCTAACTATATACCTACGCTTGTTATTTTTCCAGCGATTGGTGGTTCTGTTAGAGGAGTTTTCGACTTTGAGTTTCACACGTGTGTCCTAATATAATTATAAACTAGTTATGAAATTTTTTAAATATTTAGGTATACGAATATGCATGTTTGACGAAACCCATTTGTGCCTGTATAAATAGATGTGTGCCAGCGCTCGGATGTTGTGAGTTTTGTATTTAGTCACTGATGTTTTCCCCTTGAAGCATTAAACTACCCAATAAGTAATGAGAAAATGTTATGCAGAAAGTAATCTCTGTGTGTGTGTGTGTATTAGTGCACGCATAATTATTCGTCCAAACACCTAATTGTTGAATCTGCTGTCGAGCATGACTTATGAACATTCTCGATAACTCGTGAGGATTGATGGTTAGCCAGAAACTTACAAGATCATCCAGTGTGTTCACGGTCACGGGACACAGATCAAAAGAGTTGTTACGGAAAAACATGTACAAGTAATTTGTGTTTCGCTGAGTAGAATAGAAAATAGTCAACTCCGTTTTCTCTTTCAACACAAGTAAAGAGACAACGCAACATCTAGATAATAATATGGATCAAAACCCGAGTATGTTTGGTTAGATATCTATCTATCTATCTCTATCTATACGTACATACATATGTGTGTGTGTATATATGTGTGTGTGTGTGTGTACGGAATATATAGTTTATTTTAGAGGTTGTTAATGTTAACAATAACTCCCATTAATATACAGATAGGAAGATGTAGTGCTCGTTGTGAGCTGTATTCAAAATAATATTTTTATAGAAGCAACACATCCAGAGTCTAAAAGGACACGTATAAGAGAAAATATAGACTGACAATTTGACTCTTCAGGCAAAAATGTTTTATTTTCCCGTTCTATTTCCATTGACATCATATCTGCCTTTGGGAAAGAATATCTGAGTAGAACAATTCTTTTGTGTTTGACAAACTCCTTCGTTGATAAAATAGAATTTCTGCTGGAGAGGCAAAGATTTCTATTTACTTCTCACTGTTCCTTTTGTGTGCACTTTGTACTTACATTATTAGCTCACAGCATTGTCTTCTTACCTAATTTGTCGTGATGCGTTTATTTTCTTAAGTCCTGAGACTCATTCACGACAGAAACACCGACCGGATTGTCATTGTACCAGTGAAAATAAAGAACAGTATAACACACACACACACACACACATACACACACACATACAAACACACACACACACACACGCACACACACACATATATATATATATATATATATATATATATATATATATATATATATATATATATATATATATATATATATATATATATATGAGCATACACATATCGCAACCGGTTTCAGTAAAGCTTTGTTTTCAATATATCTTTGTATGAAATTATTTTCAATGTGAGATTAGGGAACTTCTAGACTTTAAGCGTTCCTAATGCATCGTATCAAGTATAATTACAAGCAAAAAATATCTGGCAGACATAAATTGGAAGAAATTGAATCATTTAACATGTTTCTTTTTTTTTTTTTTTTGGTTTTAGTGGTAATTGTTGCTAATGTAAGGACAAGATAAAAAATATTGGGAAAAAATGTAATTATTATCATACATCTAGTGAGTAGTTTCTGAGGTCGACTTTGTCGTTCATCGCTTTCGAGATCGATAAAATAATTACAAGTTGATCATTGAAATCTCTGTAATCGACTTACCCACTCTCCAGAAATCACCGAGGACTTGCAAAATGTTGAATGTAATATTGCTAATGAACGGGAATTTTATTTAGAAACCAAAATAAGCCACAAAAACTTTTTAACCCAGAGAAAATCTGCAGGTGCTGTTCAAAGATATTGCAAAATCTTTAGCTCTTAGTGATTAAACCGATTGTAATGTCGGAGATCTGTATTACCATTGGAGCAGTTATCTCAGGCTGACCGACATTCTCCTCTTTAGCCTGTACACTATACTTTAGTAAGGTAGTGAAGACTGAAATGTAGGAGGGTTCCATGTGAAGTCACGTGTGAAAAACAGAATTCTTGAGTGGATTTCAGTGTCATGCTCCTGTTCTTTGTCCTGTCATTTCTTTAGTTGTTTGTGTTTCGAACACCAGTCTTCTGCAGGAAAGAACACACACACACACACACATACACACACACACACACACACACACACACACACACACGCACACACAATCACACACATAACTAGAAAGCCACGACAGTCGACTTCAATAAGGAACAATAATAATATTGATTCCTAATTAAGCTACAGGAAAAATTGATATCATAAATAATTTGATAAGTTTTACGTAATCCGTGATGTATGGTAAAGGCTAATTTCCCTCAGCGTGTACAATCATCTCTGATGGAATTATTGGAAATACGTGTGATGATTCAATACATGATCAACGTGTTCATTAACTGCATACGTTTTTTTTTTCCATCTCGAATGTGCTTCACTAATTGGAATAATTCATAGACATTTCTAACGCCCTTTTACGAGTGGCTTAATTTCATGTTCTCTTCCAGTAGTTCAGAACAACCAGCTTTTCTGTTAAGTGTGATATAATATTCCTTCTGTTTCAAGGTTAAAATGTGTATCACATCTAGGAAAGAGCTAACGAAGAAACTTCTGCGTAGTCGCTTTCCTTGCTACAATTAGGAAACCACGAACTCTTCTCATGTCGGATAAGTCAGCTTGGAAATGATCATTCTAGAACACACACATACACAGAATTATATGGTTTTCCACTGGAAATGTTTTATAATGAGTATGTACGTTCCAGGAGGATTTAGATGAACATGTATAGAAGCATAGTTACAAAACATGAATTGTAGGAACAAACAAGATGAGTATGAAGTATCTCCTATTCTTTCGGGTTTATTCTAGGATAAGACCAGAGAAGAGAGGAGATATTAGGAATATATAATCGTTGAAGAGTACACAGGATGTGTGACGAAAGAACGTAGACAAATAAACTATTAATAGCATTGAAGAAAAAATATATAGTGCGTGTTTTTACTAGGAAAATGACGATTCCAAAATATAACGGTATATATATAGTCGAAATTTGCAGAAAAACAAAAAATGAAGCGAGGTATATATATATATATATATATAGGAGAATGATAATTGTCACTAAATGGGACTATGGTATTAGAAAGCGCATACATTGCTAGAAATAAAAGCCAAAATCGCTAACAAAGGACTTAATCATCTGAAAAGCGCCGATCAAGAATTCCTTATACTAACGTCAGTTTCAGCAATTTCCGTTTGCCTCTGAAGCAGAGATTTGCTGGAACTTCGACTCTTTCAAGACTTGTTTCTCTGTTAGTATATATGATTTAATCATAGAAATCTTTTAATGAATATACTTAAAAGTGATATCAACAACATTTTGCAATGTGTCGCCAAAAAGGAGAATTATGATCGTCACTAAATGTTACTGGGATGTTAGAAAACCTTTACATCGCTAGAATCCTTCATATCTGTAACTATGAGTGTGTATGTATCGTTACTATTGTACAATCACACACACACACACACACACACACACATTAAAACAATATATGGTAACAAATTTTCCGAACAAAATATATTTTTGTATTTCTAATAATTGGTGATGCTAATTACGGTATATTCGTATATCTATGGATATGAGATGCATAAAGAAAGTCAGTGATACTAATTGACATCTATAAGTTCAAAGAGTGAAGTAAAATTCTTCCTCAATTTATAGTTATGAATTTCTAGATGAAAGGAAAATAATAAATCCACTATTTCACTCTAAAATAATATTTTATACAGAACAAGATTGCAACATGTATCATATAGATGTGTGTGAACGCGCACGCGCAAATGTGCATATATGTTTATATATCTACATATGTGTGCGTCTGTATGCGTGTGCTTATAAATAAACTTGTAACATCCACGTCATTAAAGAATATTTTATGTGATCTTCATTTTTCCGCTATAGAAAAGGATCACACACACACACATGCATCTCTCTACCTCTCTATGTATGCATGCATGTATGTATGCATGCATGTATGTATGTATATATCTATCTCCTTCTCTCTGTCTCTCTCTCTCTCTGTCTCTGTCTCTCTCTCTCTCTGTCTCTGTCTCTCTCTCTCTCTGTCTCTCTCTCTCTCTCTCTCTGTATATATATATATATATATATATATATATATATATATATATTTCGGGATGATCATGTTTTTTTTAAATAAACACACGCACTATGTATTCGTCCTTCACTCGTTTCTTAGTATTCTGTTGCGCATCGTCCGGAAAAGTTCGTAAACGATTATATATATATACACTCACACACATACATATTTACATATGTATATATATATAGAGAGAGAGAGAGAGAAAATTATAAGTGTATATATCTGCTGTATATACATACATATTTAGTATATATACTATATGTATATAATGTATATACATTCATAGCTAAATATAACCAGAACCTGCAGTAGTTTGGACATCGAGGGAGTGAGAAGGTGTAAGGCCATCCGCTGTACCAATGATGCGGCAGATAGGGCCTCAAGCTGGCTGCGGATCAAAAGAGAACAGCCCTGGCGTAACTAGTTGGCCACCTGGACACAAGGTGGGTCTGGTCAGCCCCAACTGGGTCACCTGGAGGGAGTTGTATGATATTGAAAGACTCGAAACACCACGCACATCACTGAAGAAGTATCCAGATGCATCAGTCATTGCTCTATGTACACAACGAATATATACGATATATATATATATATATATATATATATATATATATATATATATTTAATATGGGATAAATTCTTTATAAGAATTTATCAAGTAGTCAGCGTGAAAAAAACTCATAATGAAAAAATAACGAAAAATTTCGTAATGAAAAGATTCATCGTTTCTCCATAGATATATTTAAATATATATAAAAAGGGCATTAACTGTGTATTAATACCTCACGCTATCGAGGGACTAAATAAGTCAAAAAACTACTAAAAATAAGTAACATATTTACCGAAAGCGAGGGAATGCAACTTTTCAAATTTTATCTCTTAAAAACATTTAACTCAACGGTAGACCACTGGTTTCTCAATCAAATACAGAAAAAAACTGTGAAGTAACCTGTATTCGTTTGTTCATCAGTACACGTATGGTTAAGATATATACAAATAAACAAGAATCAACCTACCACGATGTAGCCATCACAGTAACGATGACTTTTGTTCACAATTATATATCCCTGAAAGAGATCTGAATTTATCCAGTTGCATCTCGGTAACATGTGCTCTACCAGTGGTCTACCGTTGAGTTAAATGTGTTTAAGAGATAAAATTTGAAAAGTTGCATTCCCTCGTTTTCGGTAAATATGTTACTTATTTTTGGTAGTTTTTTTACTTATTTAGTCCCTCGATAGCGTGAGGTATTAATACATAGTTAATGCCCTTTTTATATATATTTAAATATATCTATGGAGAAACGATGAATCTTTTCATTATGAAATTTTTCGTTATTTTTTCATTATGAGGTTTTTTCACGCTGACGACTTGATACATTCTTATAAAGAATTTATCCTATATTATATTATAAATAATTAGAATATATTCAGTGCTGAATATCATTCTGTATAAGCACATGTTACCGAGATGCAACTGGATAAATTCAAATCTCTTTCAGGGATATATAATTGTGAACAAAAGTCATCGTTACTGTGATGGCTACATCGTGGTAGGTTGATTCTTGTTTATTTTTATATATCTTAACCATACGTGTACTGATGAACAAAAGAATACAGGTTACTTCACAGTTTTGTCTGTATTTGATTGAGAAACCAGTGGTCTACCGTTGAGTTAAATGTTTTTAAGAGATAAAATTTGAAAAGTTGCATTCCCTCGCTTTCGGTAAATATGTTACTTATTTTTGGTAGTTTTTTGACTTATTTAGTCCCTCGATAGCGTGAGGTATTAATACACAGTTAATGCCCTTTATATATATATATATATATATATATATATATATATATATATATATATATATATATATATATATATATATATATAATATATATACACATACATATATCTAATGTATGTATGTATCTATATGCAAATGACCAAATCCATGCTTGTCTGCCAGTTTCTCAACAGTTACGTGGAATTCTTTTCCACCAGGGTTTGCAGGACGTCCTCGTCGAGCTCTGTAGATCTTCCAGGACAACGCTAGTTTTTAGGCAGTAGTTTCCGGCTCCGATTTCTAGAATCATCTTTGACATTGGCTGACACTTATTGTACGATCCGCATATACTGTATTAATATTCCTCGCTCATTCAGTTGTGTTTGTATCTTTATTAAACTCATAAAGCAAAATATGCCGAATATGCTCCTTCGTCACTTCCATTATAGCTATGAAAATATAAATTTTCAAATCGAACCGCTCTCTTCGAAACTTACACTAAGAATTAGGACAAGGGGAAATTACTACCTGCTTTCATAGCAAGTTTATGCAGGTAGTTTATCCCGTCCAGCTCCGGCGTTTAGTTCAAGCAATTGAAACAACCGCATTATTTATGGGATGACCTATGTGTGTGTGATAGTGTGTGTGTGTGTGTGTGTGTGTAAGTATATGATGCTTGAATATTTTTAATTATTTATATGTATTTTAAATCCAAAATATCTTTACAATCTGCGCTCTCGCACTTTACCCCTGTGTGCTTCATTTTCCTATGATAAGGATCGCATTATATACTTGTACTGAGCAAACAACGCAATTCCGATAATAGCTAAGCGTCCTCACTCTGCCCAACACTAGTGCTGTGTTCGTATTTACATATTACAGTTTGCTGCAAGTATCTCTTCTCTTGCCGTCCGCGTAAGGAGGTCGAAATTTTGTTTGCTAGATTCAGCGGTATCTTTTGTCTTTAAACAACAGTACCATTCAGTTGATTACTAAACTTCTCTGGCTCCCACTGTCTCTCCCTCCAGTTGTTACATCCTCCATGTCCCTCAGTATCAAGTCTGATAATCGAAATACATGATCCGATTTGCAACAGAATAATCTCACAAAAACCATAAGGTTCAACATGTTGATATTATTATTTTGTACTGTTTTTTACGGAATAGTACAGCATTCATTCTTGGAAAATAAAAGTTAATTATAAAATAAAATTTATGCAATAAAAATAAACTAGATAATGGGTAGGAAATGTTATGTGGTAGAATACTGTATGTATAATACATCAAAACTAGCTGTTCTGCGAGAGTATGTTTGTTAGCCCTGATAATATATGAAAATGGCATCACTGCAATGGGAGTCTAAAGAAGAAAAAAGTTTCGTGATTCTACATAAACTGTCTGAATAGTATATACCATGGTCACAACATGAATGTCATAGCTACACTTGCTTGTAGGGATCAGTGATTAAATATGAAATATCTGCAGCAACAATTTGTGGAAATGACAACCTTTCTTATTCTGTTAACACTTTAGCATTTAAAGAGGCCAAATTAAGTCCATATAGTCCACTTGTTTTATGCTGAGACTGACCAGATTTCGCTTCCCACATCAACCCTACAATATCATTTTGTTAATTAACAGTCACCTCATCAAAATTTCCAAGCTTCAAGATAAAGCAAGATTGATACAAACATGAATAAAAATGCATTTCTTTTGACAGAATTATGTGAACGCTGAAGGATTAATCAAGAGCTTTTACAGTTTAACTCTGCGTCTTGACAGTTATACGATCGTAGAACAGAATACGAGCAAATAGCTAATGCAATCAACGGGACATGTTCGCGATTTAAATTCAATTTTATTCATGCAATACTGTTTGCATCAGTTTTGTGTTGACGTTCTATCGTAGTTGTCAAGTCTAAAATTGAATTTCAGCAATCAATCGTACCTTTTAAGGCGAAATATTTGTAGCATCTATTGCGAAAATCAACTTGCAACTAAGAGCAGAGTACTTGCTTAAATTTAACTAATGTTTCTTTCAATGTGAAAAGTATATTAGTTAATAACTATGAACCGGCCTGCTGGTCACGTGTGGAAAGCCTCAGGAATGAAGATGTCCGCTTGATTATGACTAACCTCGGACAACAGAACAGCAAATATACATTTTTAACAAACATGAAGCCAATGTGTTCTTAACACAATAAAAATAGAAAAAAAAACTCTAAATTGTATATATTACGATAATATATCACGAGTTTATTTAGGATACACATGTTTTTTTTTAAACTTGCAAAACATTATTTTAAATATAATCAAAACGAGATTCAATTATAAATTACATTAATTAATTGAAAATCAAAATACAATAAATAAACTTTTACGCATGCATAGCATTTCGAAATTCTGTGCAAACGTTAGTAGTATGATGAACTTACGATACAACATTTCTAAATAAATCTTTTGTTGGCTCGCTCAACAAATTTATAAAGAAATGGGTCACATTGAAATAAATGCATGGAGATTTTAATCAATGCTTTACCTGTGGCTTTGAAGTTGTTTTATTGAGAGTATAGGTGGTGAATGAGGACAGCGTAAGAAAGAAATAATTCAGCCTGTATTCAAATAAGCATAATTGACTAATACTTTAATAGTTGTAAGCTTTATAAATTGTTACATTCCCAATTTAACTGGTTACACGACTTAACAATTATACCACTCACAATACAGGTATTGTAGCTGTTAAGACCTAGGTCAGCAGTGATTCATTAGATTTCTTTTTTCAATCTTAAGTTGTTTCTGCGTTGATCCTTTAAGGTTTTATTAAAAATGTAAATTCAACACTACAAAATACATGTGCTACATATTCGTAAACCGAAACTTGTAATTTTGTGATGATTAAACTTAAACTGCTATTTATAGACGATACAGCAAAAGAAATATGTAGCTGCTATCACTTTAGATCAATTTACTCTTAGTATGTCTTTAATGTATATTGACATATTTTGAATTAATTATACGCTATACGATTTCTTTATATGTTCTATATACCTAAGTTTCAGTTGATTTGTTTGCAGATGTCCAATTTACTAAAATGTCGGGCGTTTATTTTAAATATGAAAGGTGATGAATTCTCCACACATGAATGGCATATGGTACCTACATGAGAACAGTTTGACATAATCAGCAATGCAGATTAAGTGAAGGACACATGAAAAATTATGACCCACATATCGTTCACCTATATGCTCATATACAGATTTTCTTACAAAGAAATGCAATCAATGTCAAAAACATACGCTACACAGATATGTACACACATTTGCGCGCGCAGACACACACACACACACACACACACACACATACACACACACACACACACACACATATATATATATTCGCACGCATATAGACATATATAGGTAATTACGTTAACGTATATCATAAGTCCTAACATATATTTAAATCTTCTTTTGTTACTCTTATGCTTCCCTTACTGTAGAAAATGTATGACAACTAAAATTGGTGCCAATATCTGGTGTGATCTCCCTTGATTACCCTAGAAGAGATTGCTGAGGTATATCATGCAGTGTAGTCCTCTTCCAAATTTGACCTTTATATGAACTAATTTCTAAGAAAAAAACGATAATATAGAATATATATGTCGTAAAAATATATTACTATATAATTGTAAATGAAATTAGTTGACCGTTTGAATGTCGTAAGTTTGATTGCAAGTCTCGACGGTGATAAGTCTTTTAACATTTGTTTCATTCCGTTGACTACTAAATTTGTTCTGGCACCACTATTTTCTCCCTAAACTTGTTACGTCTTCGATTTTCTTTTGTATGAGTTCTGGTGATCAGGATACATCGCCCGATTTGCGACAAAATAATCTCCGAAAAACCATTAGGTTTAATCAATTGATATAAAAAATTTTCGCTCAGTTTTCCAGATATATAATTTATACAAGTGGTTTGCCCGTCAAACAAGTATACTTTTGCTACCGGGTGTCATAGAAGTTAATATGGCATAAGGTAATATTTAAAAAAAATATTTTTAATAAGCACAGCTATACGGTAAGAACGTTGTCTCCCAAATAAATATTTCTGGGTTCAGTCCTACTGCGTGAAATATTGGGCAAGTGTCTTCTTTTACAACCCCGGACCAACTAAAGCTTTTTGAGTGAATTTGATTGAGGGAAACTGAGAGGAGCTTGTCGTATATACATATATCAATGTGTGCGTATTATGTTTTTGTTCTCAGGCCCGCTTGACAACTGGTGTTGATTTGTTTATGTCCTCGTAACTTAGATATTTAGCAAAAGAAACCGATAGAATAAGTACCAGATTTAATAGTATGAACTGGAGTTGATCTCTTCGACTAAATCCTTCACCGTGTTGCCCCAGCACAGCCGCTGCCCAATGGCGGAAATATGTAAAAGCTAAATAATAAATTCCATTGTGCTTATCGAAAATAATATAACAAAAGTTTAATTTTCAAAAGAAGTATGTTAATTACCAAATCAAGTCTATCATTTCTACGATTCCTCCATAACATCTCCCTCTTTACACATGTTTACGCCATGATTCTTTTTATCTCATTGTTTGTGTGTAGTCTTCATTTGTTCATTAAGTACCATCAAACCCATTACGTGCACTTAACCTCCGCCTCTTTTGCTACCTATCACTATATTCTATTTTACTTTCTCTGCCTCTCTCTGTCTCTCTCTTGAATGATGCAAAGTGCGATTAGAGAATCAATGAACAAACCCAAATTTATCTCAGTTATTACCATAGAAAGCCTTTGGCACATTTCCATGTGTTTTATGATATATTCTTTTAAGATGCTTGGGAAATATATAAAAATACAACGATTTAAGCCGATTAAACTATATTATAGGTAAATATTAATTGCTTCTAATATCATTTCGACTAAAAGAAGAAATAACTTATGGTCTATTCAGTTATTTCACCTTTTGGTGCATAAATATTATGAATGTTACCGAATAGATAGCCACGACGTTATGCAATAACTGCATGTAAAGTGCAGCAGTTGTAAACCTAAACTAAATTTAAAGGGTACAGACTAGAAATTGCTGCTACCCGTGATATCTTCAGGTACATTGAATATGAAATAATTATCAGTTGTTGCCAAGCGCTTTTCTTTTTTTTTTTTTTTGAATTCGTGTATAATTACATTAATAATAAAGAACATTGTGTATGTTTAAGTCGAAGCTGAGTGTGGAATTCACATCTGAAATCATTTGCAATATATCGACTCCGGACGACAGTTGTTTGTTTATTCTTAGAATAAAGAGGAGTTTGAGGTTTTGACATCAATATAAATAATTCAGACTTCAGTTATGTGATCTTTGGATAGTTCCCAATATGAGGCATATTTATTATGAGTCTTCTGCTATAATGTGGAACCTACCAGTACGTGAAACTGGTGCACGTGCGTATGTCAGTGTATACAGGAGAAAAAAAGATATAACAAGAAAGATAGAAGTCACATACTCGAACAGTAAGGCAGTTGTGCTGTTTTCCCACGAAGTTGTTCTGATTTAGATCCTTGTCAGGAAGGCATGAATACGGGAAACAAATATTTTACTGCAACTTTCTGTAGTCCATGCAGCAGAGGAAAATGTATATTAAACCTGATAGCACGTTTAACTACAGTGTTGACGACTCAGTTGTTTCCCAAAAATCTAGAGACATAGGAACGGATATGTCAAGTTGTGGATTACTGTCTCATATCTTCAACTTTACATGTTTACTCGCATAAATATTGACATACACATATATTAAGCATATAAGCATTTGTGCGAGTCTGTTATAAAGCGCCTGCCAGTATGTCTCTTTCCTTTAATAGTTTGGTGTTATATAATATACATATGATTTCTGTATTTATATCCTGTAACTTAGATGCGTCAGATAAACAAATAAACACTAAAATATATATCAAATATAAAAGCAAATCCTAAGATAATTATGGTCAACTACAATTCCTCAGGATGTTTTCCCGGTAAGGACGTATATACGGAAACTGAAACAAGTAGACACCTAAACGCATACTTCTCTTTCATATTTTCTTTTGTTGCAATTTTACCTTAAGATAGAAACATGCTAAAAGAAACTAATGATATATAAAAAATATGCAAACTGGTATGTGTAACATACAAACAACCATACAATAATGAAATACTAAAACAGAAAGAATTATATATTTTCTAAAATTATACGTTTTGGAGAAGACAAGAACAAGAAAGATTATATATTTTCAAAAATAATCCCCCCCCCCACTAACCTAATTTATTTCGATTCTGTACCACCCAATTGTTTACATCAGATAAAATAACGTGAACCTATAAATTAAATTGATATAAATTTGTTATATTTATATATTTTAGTATTTACAATATTAATTCAAATAAAATATTTTTTCTGATAATACACAAAATGTTGTAGACATTGTTTCTTTATTTTTAAGAAAATTAATAATCAGATTTTCGAACCTAATTATACAGAAAATATATCATTTACTTTTCGTGTAAATATATGTATAATTCAAACAGTTTCTGTGTGTCTAAACTCGTGGAGTATGATCGTATGAAAATTTACATTCAACCTCATTATAAACAGAAAAAAGATATAACATCCAACACCTAGCCGAAGAGATGTATGAACAAAGTAGCATTTTATTTAAAAACGCAAAACAATTTCATACTCATAAAAGGCAACGTACATATGCAGTATCATAATGATTCAAAGGGAGGCAGCCCATTCAAAAAACATAATATGAAATTAATTGGCCTCTCTTTCTTTCTCTCTCTCTCTTTCTCTCTCTCTCTCTTTCTCTCTCTCTCTCTCTCTCCCTCTCTTTCTCTCTCTCTCCCTCTCTTTCTCTCTCTCCCTCTCTCTCTCTCTCTTATATATATTTATATATATATATATATATATGTATATATATATATATATATGTATATATATATATGTATATATATATATATATATATATATATATATATGTATATATATATATGTATATATATATATATGTATATATATATATGTATATATATATATATGTATATATATATATATATGTATATATATATATATATGTATATATATATGTATATATATATATATATATATATATATATATACTTTATTGATATATATATACTTTATTGATAACGCTACAAAGGTGTCACAAAAACTGTTACTCAGAGTTTTACATTCCTGTTCGTCGGGCAGTTTTGATTGAGAATCACAAACAAAATTGTCCGAAGTACGAGAACCAGAAACATTTATCCAGTGTTCCATGCAGTATGACTGAAACCAGAGCCATGAGATTGAAAAGCAAACTTCTTACCGCACAACCATGTCTGCATCTAAACGCTCACAGAGCCACATAAAATCAGTTTAACATTTTACTGAATGAAATTTGAGACATTAACTATTAAAATTTGACCTTCTCACCGTCGCCAAAAAGTAGAAAAATGGCAAACAACCACCGTAAAAAATGTGTATATATATATATATAAATATGCGGGTGTGGCGGTGCGTGATCGTGCAATGTATCTGTGCAAATGTCTGTATTTGAACACTGACATGAAACTCATGTTACCACATACGTCATCTGAACCAAGTTTCTGATTACATTGATTATAAGGTCATTGACGATGATGTTATATCGTGATGTAAGTATAATAAGCATTGCAGATATATGTGTTTTCCATTATAAATCTTGCGGCACTATTATAATTATGTATTTCAACTTATGTTAATGAATAGCTTGTAGTGTCTAAATATACTTTTCAACAACTCGTGGTTATTTGTTCTTTGGACACATGTACACATTCTCAAACATATCCACTCATACATTTCTTTTGTACAAATTATACGTTGGTAGTGATTATAGTGACAGATTTGAGGTTGATGACGTCAGGTTTCAACCTCATTTCAGACAGCTTTCAAATTTTAATACAACCCATTTTCCTGAAATAGGATTTTGTTTATACAAATAATTGTCTGTTGAATATTCTCTCTTGTTGAAGTGAAATGTGCGGAAAGAAGATTTTGTGTGTGTCAGTATACCTATTTTGTTGCTTGTGAATGTTGGTGTTTGTTCTCACGCGCATATACCTATTGCTTTAAGAAGTATATAACATATCTGAATTCCTATTCATGACCGTAGTAAAAAAATATACGATTCTAGACAAGGCCAGAAAATTCGTGGTCAGTTTTGTTTTTCAATGAATGTCAGTATCTCATTTTTCAAACTATTTGATGAGAAAAATACATGGTTATGATGATAATCTTAATCAGAAATAGTTGAGTGAAATATTTTGGCAACTTGCTGTGCAAGTGTGTGCAATTCCTATAGTCTAATGACAGATTTACTTCGATATATTATTTTATTGAATTATTGCTTCTATGCAAGTTGTTCTACGACAGAATGTGTTAGTAGACCAACGTAGGCGATGGCTTGGAGCTAGGAAGAATACTCGTAAAGATTTCCATTCAATAAATATTTGTTAAGAATAATAGGTAATAATGTTAATGGTGTAGGATTATATAGATTTTAGACTGAAAATATGAAATATATATTTGTCCATGCTTAACCTCTAGTCATTGTCTGCCTAGAGCAAGATTACATCAAATCGTTAGATATCAAAGCCCAAGCTGCTTTAATGAATTGTAGTGATGGCATCTCTTTCTGTTTTGCACTAATTATGCTATGGAGATGCAATTATGAAGTGTTTATTTTGGTAATTTCGTGCGAGTTTCTGCTGCACCATCTGGTATATCACCGTGTTCATTAAGTGTATGCAATGTTGGGTTATTTTTGTGGGAATTGGGAGTTTGTAGACATTTGTTGATAACTGCAAGACTCGACTGGAACACTCGACGTCTTAAGCGACGGAGTGCCAGCAATGTTCGTGTCTAGTTTTTCTTCATATTACAACTGATGCACAGTAAGTCAATTCTTTTTCCTGTCAGTATCCAGTTCTACTATGGAAAAATTAAGCATGTGTATGTACCTAATCTTAGCGTCCGCAAGTTAGCCGAGGGATAGGTCAGGGTGAGTGGACTTGCTTTTCGGATTATCATTGATTTATGAATTTCTTTAATTAGCCCTGGGTGTTTTTCCCCTATTGAGATATCTTATTTGATTACTTTCACCTTGCAAACTTATTCCTTTCTCTTTGTAACTGCTATTTATCCATTTTTTCGGGGAAAATGTAGGAAATATAATTCATTCCACTAAAACGGTAATGCCAGATAACAAGTCTAATTCTAGATGATCGAGCTCCCTACGTTCTGAGTTCAACCCTTGCCTTGGTTAAGTTGCAGTTCATCCTTTCAATCGCGATTACAGTATTGTCTGACATACATCCGGATCGATCCAATTGACAACTGGTAAATGCTATCCTTACACCTTAATTAGAAACAACTTTTATGACAGAGAATGTGGGAAGGGGAATAGAATGGTTTCGAATTTCGGAACAAGGACTGCAATATTAAAGGGAGGGTGGGTTAGTAGATTACATGGACCCAAGTAGTTTGTTTTTACTTTATGCTAATGATCCCAGGAGGATGGAACACGTAACTTACCCTATTTTGACTGGCTGGAGGAAATGCCGGTACGAATTTCGTTTGTGGTACTAGCAATTCAGCTAGCTTGCCGACATGGGAAGAAAAATAATTAGGAATAAAAACATTTCTTCATATTTTGTATGTTAATGGTGACAGAATCGGTGTTACTTTCGTTTTCTAGGAGTGAATAAAAGAAAGAAAAAAATGTATATACTAATAATATACGGGTTTATAATGGAGTGACTCATTCATTCTCCACTAATTCTGTGTCTATATTTGAAATAATTATCATACTATTGTGCAGTCGAAGCAGTGCGGAATACACGTACTACAGTGTCATATTCACTTATGAATAAAGAGGTTCCAGCTTGATATCACCTTTTTGTCAATGTTGAAAATAATCTCCGTCACCGAGTTCGAGAAATAAGTATCAGCAGTAGACTTATAGTGGATACTGTCATTTAAATTCACATTTATCATTATGCTATAGTTAACGATGACTTTCATTACTACGACGATGTCAGAAAAAATAAATCAAACAACGTAAACGATCTCACTGACTTAAATTTTCTAAGAACTGTGATTGCAAACCGATACTGCTGCCGATTTTAAAGTTGATGTAAGGATGTAGATTCTATATAGCCACAATACCTGCTAGAAAAAAAAATACATATATCTCGTTCGAATCACTCCATGCAGTCTTAAAAGTAAACACATTAGGTGGTATAACCCTCGATAAATACTGAGAGGGAGAAAATATTTTATCAGTCATTGTTGACCTTCGACTGATTATCAAAATGGGAGCATTGCCATCATAAAGAGCAGATAGTATTACCATTAGATCTATTATCCTATCATGTAATGACAATGACAGGAAATGCTTTTATAGAACATGTTATTTGAATCTATCTTTAGTATTGCTTTCGTTTGTTTCCCTTTCCAATGTGTATATATCAACGGCTACGTACAATTGTGTATATGGTTTCTTCAATATTTCAGTAATCTCTGTATTTATCAGTCTGCTCACCCTTTCTCTTCATATACATGTACATAAATACATACACGTGTGTATGTGTGCGTGTGCGCTTCTGTTTGTGCACTCACACGTTCACACGTATATACATGCGCTTCATGAGTGTTAATCTATGTACGTATATATATATCATATCGGTACGTTCATACAATCATGCAAATACATATTTATATATTGGCCCTCGAATAAATTCTACAACAGATTCCATTCACTAAAACTCCTAATTCGGATTCTATGCAAATCGGTGTATACAAAGATATACTTGCATAAACACGTACATATGCACATTAAGTGGCAGAAGCGATATTGTTTGAGTCAGTTGGAGATGAAGATGGTAGTGATGTATCAGGATTGATGGCGTCGTTATATATAGGTTATGAATTGGATACTGGTGGAATAGATATTGTCGATCGAAGTCGTGCCTGTTTTATCTACATAGACATTGATGATGTACTTATCTCTGGCAAAATGCTAGACCTTACGGCTACAACGACATTGATGAAAATATAATTGTGATTATGATGATAATGTTCAGGAATGAGAGGGTGGTAAGATACAAATGGTGAAGAGGGTGTTTATACTATGCTAAATAATATAACTCTGCTTCTCTTTTGAAAATTATTAACCATAAACTTAAGTTTCTAATTTTTCGATTTAATCGAGTTCAAAATTATAGAAACGCTGATCAAAAATCCTTTTGCTTTTTTGTGCGTGAAGAGACTGTATCCAGGTTTACATTTAAGAAAATATGTATTTTTCAATATCTTATTTTTTATTTTCCCAAAATTTTCGTTGCGTCTTGCAACCTTTTCAATAGTCTTCACTCTGTCCGTCATTTACGTTGCGTTCTGTTTTTACTTTTTTTTGTTTTTACGCATGCGTGTGTATGTATGTATGCATATATGTGTGTATGTATATCTGTGTGTGCGTGCACATGCATATATGTATGTATATGTGTGTATGTATATATGTATGTATGTGTGTGTTTGCATGTATGTATGTATGTATTCTGCATTTGTGTGTGTTTATTTTGTTTTTTGTTTCTTTTTTTATGTTTGTGTGTGCGTGTGTGTATGTATGTATGTACCTCTGTCTCCATGTGTGGGCATGTCTGAGTGTGTGTGTGCTTTGCTGCTATGTACCATGTTTGCATGTATAGGTGCACATCTTCATATGTGTGGACAAATGTGTGTGTATATGTGGCCATGAATTTATAAATCAACACAACATCGTTTCATTATGTAAAACATTTCGCTTATGGCTGATTTCGTTCACATAATTAACGTCGTTATAGCGTAGACCTCGAACATATATTTTGACTACCAGGAAATTATAGACATTAATAATAGCTCCACATTTTGGCACAAGGCTATCCGATTTAAAGGGAGGTTCAAGGGATACCACTGATACTAATATCAGGAAACCCAACGGCTTTAGAAGTATAAAAACTTTGTTCTAGTGGGTAGTAACCTCAACCTAAAAAAATATCGTCAACTCGGAAATAAATGATATTTATCTTTCAAAGCCGAAATATTAAAGCTTTAATAGAATTATTGTTCTCAGATCTTGGTGTTCTTTTCGCATAATATATCATTAGCGGTAACACAACCATCTCGCTGTTATCTGAGGTCTCTTGAAACACAAAGCAACAATAACATAAGTAATTAAGGCTTGAAATTTTGGTGCAAGGCCAGCAATTTCGAGGATGAGAGAAGTGTTCGGTGCTCAACTGGTACTTCGGTGCATAGACTTCGGTGCATAGACTTCGGTGCTCAAACTGGAAACTATTTTATCGATTCTTAAATGTCGAAAGTGAAAATCGACGACGGTGGAATTTGAACTCAGAAGGTATGGCCGGACGAAATCCCGCTAGGCATTTTGCTCGGCGTGCAAACGATTCTGCTTCCTCACCGCCTCAACGTAAGTAATAAGAATAATAGTAATAAACGCCTAACATAACAATGCTTGATTTTAGTGTGTGGGGTGGGGCTGGTTGGTACTCCAAAAGTGGGACATTGTTGTTTGTTACTTCTCGAGCCATACCTGGCTCATAAGGCCCGGTTTCCCGGTTTCGTTGGCGTATAGGCTTTCCGCCTGGACGAGACGCCGGTCCGTCGCAGGTAAGCTTCTAAATGCAGGAGGAAAGAGTGAAAAACAATTGTGGCGAAAGAGTCAGCAGTAGTTCGCCATTACCTTCTGCTGCAGCCGCGTGGAGCGTAGAGTTTTCGCTCAACATACACATCACCCGGTCTGAAATTCGAATCCGCAATTCTTCGCCCGCGAGGTCTGCTGCGCTAATCACTAGGCCATTTTCCTCCACAAAATTATGACACTACTAGTATATTATTTTATTTATCGTGACCGTAGAAAGATAAGAGAAACACTATTGACCTCGGCAAAATTTGAACATAGCAGCAATGTCGCAAATTGATGTTATATCTATAGTGGATTAGACCAACTCTATGCTCCGTTTCCATTGAATGCTCGGAACAGTTGAAAGTAAAGTCCATTTCTTATCTATTTTGCCGTACTGAAAATGTAGAGGCCGTACTCAAAATTAAAAACGTTTTGTCCAACACTCTCTCGATTTCACCAGTTCGTTTAATATTGAAGCGCGTTGGTGTAAGTTAAGATGTAGTTGTTATAACAGTGGTTGTTATGGTAATGATAGAAATGTTTGGTTCTTTCGGCATTTTGTTATTAGTAAATTACTGAAAATTATATGTATAAGTAATTGGTTCCTAATAATGACAACAACGGTGATGACAATACCGATGATAATCATGATGACGATGACACCGGATGATGACACTATGATGATGACAATGCTGATGATAATTACTAATGACGGCATATTTTTTTTTCTGGGAACGCCATTGACGGTTCATTGCTAAATACTGTTTGATCCACGTTGTATAATTAATAACATTAATCATAAATGATTCACGTGTTGGTGTTATGTATGTTCTTGACATTATTGTTTTCCGTTTCTGGTCTCATATTATGATAAAGATGGTGGTGATTCTTGTTGTGTTTTTATTACTGCTGCTGTTAGTGTTTGTATTATGTTTGTACTTATATTCGATATTTGTTTGCCATTTATTATTTATGAAATTGTGGCAGCATTTGCTGGTGACGTTCCTGCTGAGAAAAGAATAAGATGACACTCCTGTCGCTACTGTTGCTGTGAATATATAATGTTATTTTTTCTTTCTTTTTTTTTTGACGGTGGTGGTGCTGATGATTTCTTGTTGATGACGATTACCACCGGAATGATTATAACGATGATGATGATTTTTACGATAATTTAAGTGATTATGGTGGGGATGATTGCGAAGTTCACAGTAATTAGGATTGGATGTTTTGAGACTTCTATTTCTGTTTTTATTGCTTCGTGTTTTAATTCTAATCTGTAGATGTTTCCTAAATTGGTAGGGTTAAAGGGACTCTTTTGTGGGATAAATACTTGCTACATTCGCAGGTCAACCATGAACAAAGTAGTTCCGCAATGCCTTGGATTATGTATTGGTAGTCCCATCTTATAGCAAATTGTGTATTTTTATATAAAATAGTTTTTCAGTCTTTTTCTTAATTTTAGGCAAATGATTTCGTTGAGCATTATGTAATTTTCGATTTTTAAGAGCGGCGTGTTGTGAGGGAGAGATTCGGCTGTTGTTTCTAGGAGATTTCACGAGTAAGATCATTTATCATTTCGACAGTCGCATGTTGCTGTTGACATTGTTGTAGACTTTTTTCCTCTGCAGAAATGCATGAGATTGAGAAGAGCCTCGCATAGTTCATCGCACCAAACCTCACCGACTCTAAGAATATTAAGTAATGCTAATTGTTGCTAATTAATGCTAATTGTTGCCGCGATAATATAAATAACTGAATATTCAAAAATTGAACTTCAACCCATCGTTTACCAATGAAAACATAGGAGTAAGTTTTGCCTATTACCATTGACAATGGATCGGCACCCATCATAGAGTAGATGACTTCGGAAAATATTATTTTGCCACCAACAGAAAAATCAAGAAATATGACATATAGATACTTCAATATAAAACTGTATATACATACTTATATTAAAATTCTCGGTATCTATATAAAACGTTGAAATATTGAAAAGAACAATTGCTTGAAATGAAATAATTCTACTCATTTGTATATTGCAATACATAAATGCTATTGTTTCTAGTTATCAACATAAATACGGTCTACTCTATCGAAAAACCATCTCTACAAAATTTCATAGAAAAACAGAGTGTTTAAGAGAGTTCTAAACCAAGTATGCTAACTTCCTCTGTATATCACATTTACTCTCTTCTTCCCCCATCTCTCTCTCTCTCTCTCCCCCTCTCTCTCTCCCCCCTCTCTCTCTCTCTCTCTCTCTCTCTCTCTCTCTGATGTAAAACCCGATTCTACCACCAAACTAAACATTTAAATCATTTAATAAAAGATAGATATATTATCCTGTAGGGAATCACTTGGGCATTTCCCAACTACCGAAGAAGAACGTCATTGTGGAATGTTGTTAAGATAGATTTTGGGTCTAAATACCGAGAAAATTACAATCATATGTTCGGTGTCTCACAAATATGTCACTGTATTTTTTGACATTGTTGTTCAAAATCTACTTCTTTATACTAACAAAAAAAAAAAAAGAAAATCGGCAAAGTTTATTTGAACTGCCGTTATGCAAACCTGTTATTCATCAAACAGCGATGACGCCCCCATGTGGTCAATTTACTTGCTGAAGGAAGTAGCCGAGTCTTCATTAATTCACGTCATATCATATTTAAAATGGCACAGGCGTCAATGAACGCCACACTAGCCTGTATCTAAACACTTAACGCACTTTCTAAAGCGATATGAACAACCCTAAACAGGTTATGATATAATTGCATTTCTAAATAGACAAAAGTACATGTTTGATAATACTTTATCAATGAGAAGTGGCCAAAGATGCAAAGCGGTCTTACTATTGGCGGTGTAAACATTAAATCCTCAACTATTTGTGAATAGTACCAGCAGTAATATGCGTATATTATGAACTCTATTGAAACTGTTACCCATTGAAATTTTTGGTGAGAGCTACGTCGATAGCCGAGGCAGAACTTGCTAAAATTGTTCTAGAGTATGTTGTACGGCTACTGCCAGTGTTACCTGGAATTTGCGCATAAGTGCTAGGTTCTCTGAAAATATATCAATATTTAGATGCTAATTTGCATTTAGCACGAAAGCAAGATTTTTTTCGTTATCCTATAAGTGACATAATAACACAACTTTTACAGTTGCGTAGAAAAAGACATTTCCTTTAAGCTTTTCTCCCTCATTATCAATGCCTGCAAACATCAATGCTGAAAGTGATGTGTCTTTTCTGTTATACAAAGCGAAATTCATCATTTATTTCCTTGCTTTTTCTTATATGCATGTCCAGGCTCATGAGCGCATACATATACACGGCTGCGCGCTTACATACAGATATATGTTGAAATATATAAGCATATTAGAGGAAGAAAATAGTAAGTTTGCAATTAGGACAACTATTACGAATGGAATCTTGGAAGGGTACAAAAAAACCTTATTGTTCCAGCAAAGCTATAATTATTTTCGTCTAACTTCATGTGATAAATCAACATTTTCCATGCTGTAATTCTTCTCTATTCATCATATGAGCATCATAATCGCCATTTCTTGACTACATTCTTATTGCAACCATATATTGCCAGCGCTACTGATTTGAAATTATATTGCGTAAAAAATTTGATTCTAAAAAATATAATTAAAAGGAAAGTGTACTATAAAGGCTTCCTGCTGGCTATAATCTGTCAACGTGCATTTTACTGTGTAGGCATACCAACAACCACATGGCTTAAACTAACGCATGCATCATATATGTATGTATGTATATATATATATATATATATATATATATATATATAGATAGATAGATAGGTTAACATAAACACACACACACACATATACATATATATTATGAGAGGAACATGAAACATGTAGGCTGTTTCTCCTAAGTGCCCCTATCAATTTGTTATGTTTCAGCATATAGGAGATAGAATTCGATGTGATTTTGCTTTTTGTTTTTGTTTATGGAAACCACTTATTCGAGTGATCTTTGCACTATTTCAGAGAATAAATAAAAGTCCCAACATTCAATAAAATACACGCAACAGATTTGCATACGTTCCTTTACATTTTATTACTTGGTCTTCCAAAAGATTTCATTTATTTAGTTTGGGTCTTGTCACGCTTATATCCATTTTTGTTTTTTATGATAGCATTTACTGGATCATTATGCAGATTCTCGTATTTGCATATGATCTCTTGCAGCAAATATATATTTGAGTTTGTAGCAGCCTTCCAGCCTAAGTGTCCACTTAACCACTATTTGAATTCTTTGTTATTGTTTCAAGCGAGCTAAAGTTAGGCAATTAAATCATGTTCGTTGCCTGCTGTTTTATCGATCTTTAGTGTGGAAAAGCACGTAAAATAATCTAAAACAACTTAAAAGCTACATCACTTCACAAATAACTAAGAAAATAATCGGAAACATCAGCAGAATATATAATCTTTTATTCTCCATTTTCTTAAGATATTCTGGCGAAATTGTCAATACTGATAACAGCTTATAAGTTATTCATTTACTTAAGCTATGCCATATATTATACATGACAAATACCTTATCTTCCGAAACAAATATGATTTTAGTGTTTCTAAAGGGACAGTTATTCCTTCGCTATTTGAAAGGACAGGAAATCTCACTTGTCAATATTACGTCATGTTTGAAAGCTGACAGAGGTATTTGAACGTGATTTAAACGCCCATTAATTGTAAATTTCTTTCCTGCAATTTTTGAATGCCAAGTCTACAACACATGTTTACGTTTCCTTTTCAGAGAAGCATGATTAATTTTTTACCAATCATTAGTGGATCAATCCTATCCGTGGTGCTATTTCTTGAATATTTGTAAACATCTGTCAGATACATAAATTTAAAAGAAAATTATAATTCGGAGCGCATTACTTTTATGATACTTTGCAAAGACATCCCGTTTTTTCAATGATAATTTGAAAACACACATTGTCGCAGTATAACCGTAGATATTTGGGCTTGTATTACGTCACAGCGAATAGCTATGTATGACAGACGAGTGAAAAATGGCAATCAATATGAGCCATTCTGATTTTGCTTTGCTTTAAACAAGCGGTTCTCAATAGGGATCCCTATAAATGTTTGGAGCCGTATACGATATAGTTGTTAAAATATGTGAAACGTTTATACGTCTACAAACAATAATTTCCTTTTTTTTATACAATTTATTTATGCAATAAAAATAAATAGGATGTTAATATACATCGAATGGTTATGGAGGTCAAATATAGGAAAAGAATAATCAGTGTATCTCTTGATCCATAGATCAGAATGAAAGAACTCAATATTATTTTTATAGAAACAATAGAATGAAAGATATTAGATGTCTCTGAAACCAGTTTCTTTTTACGTCGAATAGATCATAACTCAGTGACGGAATTAGACATTTTATAGGCCTACTCATATCAATTCATCAACGCTATTTTCTCTAAATATTCATGCACATTGGGAGTGATTGAACTAATGTAAATTTTGTCTAAATATTGTTAATTTCACAACTTTGCGAAGTTCAGAGATCGAATTTGACATATTATTACTGACCCTTTTGTGTAAAATCGATGAGAGCATAGTATCTGCCCAAAGGTTAATAACATGGGAACGGAACACGTGCTGACATTCAACATATAACTAATTTTAATTGAATACCTTAACATGAGTGATAGTAAAGAAAATGCAAGCAGACGAAGGTGCGGTTCTGTGGTATAAAGCTTGCTTTATAACCAAATGGTTCCTGGTTCAACTCCAGCGCGTGGCTCCTTCAGTAAGTGTCTTCTCTCACCGACCAATGACCATACAAAACAGCAGAAAAATCATACGTTTCACACATTGATCATATTAGTCTTAATTTTTGCTACCCTTTCATTAGGTTTGTACGCCGTTAGTTCCATAAACATGAAATTATGTCATGTGATGAACAAATTTAAAACAATGTGTATCCTGAAATCATCAGGAATATTAAGGGATATTCTATCAGTAAAAAATGGCACGCACAGATATACAAACACAGACACAGAAACACGCACGCACGCACGCACGCACACGCACACACACACACACACACACACACACACACACACATAATTAGAGAAGAGAATTTGATTATTCAACTATAAGTTACGTGGAAAGGAAATGTCCATGTCCTTTAGAGGACTTTCTTGACAGATGGTAGGAAAGAAGGCGCATATCTCCAAACTGGAAAACTTACCAAAATGCTTGCAACACATTAGACTCCACTAAAGGTATCTGGATTTGTTACAACCGGTGGTGGATAAGTCTACCATTTAAATAATTATATATGTGATTACATACTGAATCCAACGGGCAATTATGTTATCAAACACAGAAAGGTCACGAGTATGTCGAACTTTCATTGTATATATTAATAGATAATAATACCGATTATTTATGATTACTAAATAGACTTAGTAACAATTTCCAACATGCATATAAGAGATTTCATTTGTTCTGCCCTGTCTATTGAACCTTATATTCTACTGATGTTCTTCCAGGCAGCTAAAAGTATTATAGTTTATAATACATTGGCATTGGCTTTTAAGTGGCACTAAGAAGTGAATCCAACCGTAAAACTTCACGATATCACAATTCATACAAAATCAATTATACGTCAGTAATGTGTACTTGTATGATACATTTGAATATGTTAGCCATCAAATTTAGACAAAGATTACAACGACCTGACCGAATATTTTCATGCACTTTGGTTATTACAGCAGATCTGGTCAGTATGACCTTATAATAATAACAACAGTAACATCAATAACAAAGACTGGATAAGATATCTTATAGCATTGAATGTTTGTGTTGCGTGTGTGTGTGAAAATACGAGTGCGTTATGGAACTAAGTGAAGTGAAATGGCAATTATCAGAAATCAATTCTCGTTTGTTGTCTTGTATAAGAGAAGTTTCCTTTTCTACAGCACTATATACTTAGTATGAAATGCTGCAAAACTCATACCTTTTTTCACTAGATATGTGCAACAAAATCAGAAACATTGTTAACAGAAAACCATTCTAAACATTAGATATTTTTCCTAGTATGAAGACAGAAAATAATTCTTCTCCATATAACTAACTTTCAAACTATGGACCCCGAAAGCATATTTTTCTAAAACAATTACTAAATATAGTTAATTTTGCAAACAATACTGACATAAATGCTGCATGTGGTTGATGGAAACTTGATTGAAGCAAAGAAGTCCACTATATATGTGTATAGGCAGACACGGGCTACGTTACCCATATACAGCGAGTAGTTACAGGATATCAATATTTTCAAGTATAAAATCATTCGGGCCATACCAAACAGATGTTAGTCTACATAAAAAGAAAAAAAATGTTATGTGGTCTCTTGGAGAAATATATCATATCATTTCCAGATTTAGCGATGGGCTATTGGGAATTCTTGCATACAGACGTTCTTATCGATATAAATAAATATAAAATTCCAATACGTAAGCAAATCAGATATTCAAATTAAAGATTTGCGGTTCTGCAATACATGTGACTAGTTCGTACAGCATGCATTTCTCTACATATAAACGTAAATAACACTAAGCGTATTTCTTGATTTTTTATCATGGTATTGGAGTCGTTAAATTTATATTATATTGAACATGCATACTTTTAGGCATGATATTGACAATATGAACTTGGGTCAGTTATACTTAGTAATACATGAATATATATATATATATATATATATATATATAACAAAGAATTACATTATGGTCATAGAGTTGCCAAATATTTCGCATTCACGAAACCCACAGCCTTCTGGACAGTTTTATGAATAGAATTTACCTATCCCAGAGTTGTTCGGTTGGTTTCACGTCTGCTGACTGGCTTGGCCATGGACGTTTTTTAATGTCATTCTCATCCCAAAAATCTTGGGTAATTGTAATCGTGTGACTAGGAGCTCCATTAGAATGTTCACGAAACGTTTTACAAATGAAGAAGATTGAAAGGACTGCTTTCTTCAATAAAAAAACCCATATCTATCTGAGTTTCTGTTTCCCTCAAACTCCATCAACACTGATCAACCATTACTCAAAATTACTCCCCAGACCATCACAGAATAGCTGCCGTGTTTTATTGTTGGCTCGTCGAAGAAGTGGCTTCCTTCTTGCTGCTGTACCATAGTAACCAAGTTTGTGGAGATACATGCCAGCTGTTATAGGACTGACATCAACTTGTTTGGTCGTAAGAGGCCTTGGCACGAGTATTATCCACTACAACACTTAGCAAAGAGAAGGGTACAACAGTCAGAGGGCCCTGCTTCATCTGAGCGAGGTGATGTGGACCCCTTTCCTTCTCTGTTAAATTGCACAGTCACTATATTAACTGTAGATAGGAGGATCCCAAGGCTTTCTGCGATTTTAAGCTATGTCCACTTTTAGAATAACCCACAATGCGGCCTCTTTGAAATTGAGACAGTTTTATGGATTCTATTTTGTACATGATTAAGCAGATACATGTAGAACACGAAACTTAACAATGTCAATTAATGACAAAATATAAATCTGTACAAGTTAGATTAGATATAAAACAATCTGTTATGGGTGCCTATTTACTTCTGTCGGAAATTTCGATAGTTATGCTACATATTCTCATGCTTGCCCCATTCTTGAATTGTGTTCAATAATGGATAACATAGTTCATATCTAATTTCAGCTTTAATACATAGATACATACATACATGTATGAGTATCTGGGTATATGAGTAGAATTATTAATAGAATTGACTTTAATCATACATTGATTCCCCACAAAGCACAGAGAGAGAGAGAGAGAGAGAGAGAGAGAGAGAGAGAGAGAGAGAGAGCTTTGGCTCTGGCTCTATGACTCGCCTGATGACTACGATAGAAAACAAAGGTAACTTCAAAATTACTTGAAATCAGTTGCTAGAGAGCCAAAAGAAATGCTGCAAAATGTTCTATTCAATAACATTGAAGATTTGCTAATTCGCGACCCCGATAAATTACTACGGACGAAGAAAAAGATCGTACATTTTGTGCAGGAAAATGTTGTCTACAAAAAATCATGCCCATGGTCATGTGTTGCACTTCTACATAGATGAGAATCACATCACATCGCGATCCATAGTGACTAGAGTGAAATGCAGATTTAACAATGATCGGATTTGACTTCCGAGCACACACCATGAATAATACAGTAAAGGATTGTGTGTGGTGCTCCATATATATATATATATATATATATATATATATATGTATGTATATATGTATGTATATATAGGCATAGGAGTAGCTGTGTGGTAAGTAGTTTGCTTACCAACCACATGGGTTCAATCCCACTGCGTGGCACCTTGGGCAAGTGTCTTCTACTATAGCCTCGGGCCGACCAAAGCCTTGTGAGTGGATTTGGTAGACGGGAACTGAAAGACACCCGTCGTATATATATATATATATATATATATATATATATATATATATATATATATATGCATGTATGTATGTACATACTTACATACACAAATACATGCACATATGCGGGCATTCAATTTTTCTCTATTCCCAACTCCGTGATGAGTGTAAAACTCTTCATAGCTTCTCAAAGCAGACCTCTAGTTATAATTTTTAAACTGACACTAAATTACAATTAATCGTAATGACACAAAAACCATCTTTTCTTCGTGCACAATAATGTCTATTGCATCAAATTTGCAGTTTAGCCCAAGTTACTAAAGCTCATCAAGTTACCATCATTAACTTGATAATCAATATCATCATCGTACACGTCCGTATTATTAGTCGTAGTAATATAATATATTATGTTATGGATATCACTTTTATCTTTGCATCATTTTTTATATCCCGAAGAAACGTCTGTGTTATGAGAAAATTAGCTCCACTTATTTTCATATTCAATTCAGGAAAAAAAAATGCCAATTTTATTTTTCTGTGTGACTCTAACATTTTTGCTTTTCGCTATTTCTTAAGTCTTCTTTCCTCTTTATATTTATTCATTTCTATAATGGAAGCCTAGCCCTCTTAAAAGCTACTCATTACGTGTTTAAATTGTTCGTACATACATATTCACACAATGATATTATACATATATATGTACGTGTGTGTGTACAGTGATAGGTGCATATGTGTATATATGTATCTCTTTCTGTGTGTGTGTTTCTGTTAGATTTGTGAATGCACAAACGTACTTGCATATAAGTTCATACACATAGATACATAATGCGTAACCTCATAAATTGACCATGCCTTTATGTCATATTTCAGTAGTTATAAAAGTAATTGCAGTGGCAGCGATATTCCATATAGAGGAAATCAAAAGTTTGTGTAGACAATATAGGAAATATAGGAAGATTTTTTTCCACATTTTTTCAGATGAATATTTGATTGAGCTCTTTCATAGAATGAATGAATGATAGAGAGCTGCTTAGATGAGGATATGGGGGTGGTAAACAACTTAGATATATATTTCCATGAATTATAGTATATATATATATATTCCTAGGTATACTTTATACTTCTTGATTATGCACACGTTATCATTCTTATTTTTGTTCTTATCAAAAATTGATACGCTGTGATTTACAGTAGAAAACTTTGGTAGATTTTACTTACGAGTTCGAATTCTGTGGTGTAA
Source organism: Octopus bimaculoides (assembly GCF_046866305.1). Classification (NCBI taxonomy): domain Eukaryota; kingdom Metazoa; phylum Mollusca; class Cephalopoda; order Octopoda; family Octopodidae; genus Octopus; species Octopus bimaculoides. The sequence continues at coordinate 16,032,991 of NC_142933.1, forward strand.
ATTCTCTATTTTACGTTTCAGTGCTCAAGAAAAAGTTTGGATTATTTTAATCTACTCGATTCCACTGGCCACATTTTTAACGTTTTGAAAATCAGACTTCATAGCATATCAGTTTTTTGTTTGTCATGTATGTACATGTTCGTGTTTATACATGCTATTTTGTATATGCTAGCCTTCATCTTAGGTTATTGAGTAATTTTCTAAATTCTCTAAATAGGTTAACGTAGAATTACCCCAAGTCTACGAATATCCTTTCCAAAACACATATATTTCACAATCACTTCCAAAATTTGACATTCGTGTGTTCTCGTGAATAATATGAAATTCATTCGTCGTCTGTTTTACATGAAAGTATATTTTGATGTTGTGGATAATAAGCACGTCTATTATGCCTAGGCAAAGACGGCTGCGCTTTAATATTTATTAAGACATTTATATACATTTATTTTAGTCTTTTCAAACGTAAACGATCGATGAGATACCAGCTACTTTCCGTTCTATGTATAGAAATGTAAAGCAAGAGTATATATTTCTATCTTTAAGCATGTTTTCGCGGAACATTGGAAACGAATATTCACTTATAATACAATAATCGCTTAATTTCGAACAAGACGACCATATCACGGACACACACTGACCTGCACAACACACGCACGCACACACACACACACACACCCACACGCACACGCACGTCTGGTCTTTTTAAGTTCCGCTATACCAAATGTAGTCAGAAGACTTTTGGTTGGCCCGGGGGCTATAGCAGTAAGGACTTGCACATGATTTTATGAAGTGAGATTGAACACGAAAACACATGGTTGAGAAAAAAGACTATTCAACCACACTTCCACGATATGGGTGATGAACTGTGATGGCAGTAGGAATTATTGTTGTTGTCACTATTTAACCTCAAGTTAGTCGTAAGATCAAAAGCCATCGGTTCGTGATCATATTTTATCCAGACATTTCTATGTGAAATTTATGGAATGAAAAACATTACAGTTAAGGTGGGTGGGATTTTATAATGTTGTGACTGTTGTTTCTCGTAGGTGAATAGACCACTTAGTGGCTCTATAATTGGACGCCAGCAGGATGTGAGCTGTTTAGATTTTGCAATGATAGTGGATTCCAACGTGTTCTTATATATATCATGTAGAGTATTAGTAATGTCAGCTCTGAATAAAATACGATGATGATAATCATCGATGCGCTTTATTGTATACAGGGTAGACAAAGACTATCAGGACATAATGATGGAGATGTTAGTTTCGATGGTACTTATCCTTTTGATTATGATGGCTAATATCCTCATTCTTAGAACCAGATACAATGATAATGAGGAGGATATTTGCTGATAATTATGTATGTTGATAATGATATAAAGTGTGGTTTATATAAATGATGATAAATAATGATATAAATAACGACAGTTATGGAAGTATCAGTCGGGCCAAAGATCGTTATGGTGGTTGCAGCAAGGACGGCTTTGAATAGAACAATAACGCCACAGTTCATCATCCCGATCGTGATCATAATAATAAATTTTGTAATGTTGATGATAAAGACAATGATGTTTCTCCTGATGTTTTTGATTATAGCCATGATGAAGAGAAGATGGTGGAGTTTGCTTACGAAAATTATTTCGTTAATACTTGTGATGATTGATGCTCGAGGCGTCGATCATAAAAGCATTGCTATTATGCTTAGGTGGTGGCTCTATTGATCATTGCATTAGAAGTGACGGTGATGTTGAACTAATTTTAATGATGCTGATGATGATAGCCATGTAATTGATGATTTTGTATGTTCGTTGATGTGTTTGTAAGAATCTTGCTATTGTTATTTTTAGTCTTTAATATTTTGTTGGCGATGCTTTTTAGACAGTAATCGGGATGATGATGCTGTTGATGCGATCAGTCAGTCGGTCATATTTGCACCACAGACCTCAGTGCATCACGGTTGGTTGAGAAAGTGAGCAATAAATATTGTTCAGTCAAACGGAACTTGCAATTTTCATTTACAGTGGCTTTTAGTAGCCATTATTTTCACAGCATCCTGTAAAATACTACATAGACAAGATGTCTGTATTTATTATCTAATGTTAAACCGCAAATATATAACCACTAGCAGCATTAACCATTGCAAATACTGGCAACAAAGCAATATCGCCTCTGTAAATATCATCGCAAAAATTCTATTCTGATTTTGAGTGCTTTTGTTTTTATACGATTGCTTATTTACGTTGAAAAGGAGGACAAATATTTTGTCAGAATACAAAATTATCTTCCTATTATTATTTGTTTTTCAATTTTTATTATAAAGGGAACGAGCTGTCAGATATCTTTAGCACGCTGGACGAAATGCTTAGTCATATTTCGACCCCGTCGCCACGTTCTGAGTTCAAATATCCCCGAAGTTGACTATGCCTTTCATTATTCTGGGATCGATAAAATAAGTACCAGTTGAAACACTGCGGTCGATGTAATCGACACATCTCCACCTCCTGCAAGCTACCCTTCGGGCAAAGATTTGACATAATAATTATAGTAATAATAACAACAACAACAATAATAATAATAATTATCATTATTGTTGTTATTTAAGACAGCGAGTTGCACCCCGGGCAAAATTCTTAGCAGTATTTCGCCCGTCTGCATGTTCTGAGTTTAAATTTTGCCGAGTTTGACGTTGCATTTAATCCTCTCGTGTTCGATAAATTAAGTACCATTTAAAAAACAGGTATCGATGTACTCTACTTAAGCCCTCCTCCAAAATTCCGGTCCTTGAGCTTTTATAGAAAGGATTTATTATTATTATTATTATTATTATTATTATTATTATTATTATTATGATTGTTATTATTATTATTATTGAGAAAGAGATCACTGCATGCAATAAACGTGACATTGGGGTAAAATATACGAAGCCCAGTATAGCCATCTTGACTACCCGCCTGATAGGGTTACACTATGCACTTGCATCGCAATCATATGTGCGAGACATAGTTATCTCATATCAAGACAAACGCCACTCAGAATTTTCTCTAGGTAGAGTAGCCATCCCACTCAAAAGGTTGTTTAACGATGATAAACAAAAAGCCCATGCTTCCAAAGAATGTCTCTCAACACATGCCTATGATGACCCCCACTGCTTCTGCTTCGGATCAGAGATGCACATATCGTCATCCACTAAAGGACATGCTAAACTGGTTAAGGTCAAACAACTGACAAGCTAATTTGTGGTATTGAGCAGAATATTTTCTGTAGCCCATCTTTTATACCAAGACAAAACAATGTACATGATAACACTTCCAATCAGTTAAGATCAGTAGCCATGAGGGCCACTGCTTGGTACCACATCATATTATTATTTTTAATATTATTATTATTCAAGGTGGTGAGCTAACAGAATTGTTAGCACGCCGGGCAAAATGCTTCGAGGTATATCACCCGTGTTTACGTTCTGATTTCACGTTCCACCGAGGTCGACTTTCCTTTTCATTATTTTCGGGCTCAATAAATTAACCACCAGTGAAACACTATGGTCGATGTCATCGACCAGTCTTATCCCTCAAAATTTTGGAGCCTTGTACCTACGGTAGTAAAAATTATTATTATAAAATTGGCAGCTGGCAAAAAAGTTTAGCACACTTAACTAAATGCTTATCGGCGTATATTCCGGCTTTAGTTTCTGATTTCAGATTCTGCCGAGATTGACGCTACCTTTTATATATTCCGGATCGATAAAATAAATTCCTGCTGAGTCCTGGAGTCGATGCCCCACCTCACAACCTCAGACCTTGAGCCTACATTAGAAAATATCATTGTTATTATTCTTAACATTCTGAGTTCATGTTCTGCTGAAATAGAATTTATCTTTCATGCTTCCGTGGCCAATTACATAAGCCCCAGTAACAAACCGAGGACGGGGTAATCGGCTTAGTTTCTCTTCAAAAATTACTGATTTTGTGCCAAAATTAGCAGAAAGTGACCTGGCACAATCGTTTACCAGCCGGAAGAAATTCCGCTACGCATTTCATCCTTTTGTAGCCGATATAACATGCAAGTGTTGTAGACTGCTGTCTATGAAATCGACTATCCCCTCCATTAAAATTATTTGCTCTGTAACGAAATTATAGAGTTACTTTTATTAAGTGGGTGAGCTGGCAGAATCGTTAGCACGCCGGGTGAAATACTTAGCGGTATTTCGCCCGGCGCTACATTCAGATTTTGAAATGTTGCCAAGGCTGACTTCACCTTTTTCCCTTTGGGGTCGATAAATTAAGTACCAGTAGAAAAGTGGCTTTGCAGTGATAAACTAGTTCCCCTCACCCCAAATTTCGAGCTTTGTGCCTACAGTAGAGATTAGTATTATTATTATTATTATTATTATTATTATTATTATTATTATTATTATTATTATTATTATTATCTTTATTATTATCATTATTGATGTTGTTGTCGAGAGATCAGTGCATGCCATCAAAGTGATACTGGGGCAAATATACAAAGCCCAGTATACACAACATGACTACCCGTCTAATAAGGGCACGCTAGGCACATGCTTGGTGTTTTTGTTATGTATTAGTCTGATTTCATCATTCTAATTTTTCGGCCTAGTGCCTATAGTAGAATGGATTATTATTACTAGAGCAGAAAATGAGTAAGTTTTAAATGGTTTACAGCATTGTTTGATTCACAAACATATTAAGTGCAAGTGTCGCTCAGTGTTACATATTACCTTTTTATTTTCTAAGATTTCGGAGTTGGAGTGCAGTGAGCGGAAGATATTTTGTTAGATAAAACAAAGTGTGTTCTTTGATTACATAACTTTACGCGTCTTATCAAAATCTATTCAGGTAATATAGGCTTTTCATTCCTCTGGAATCGGCACCATTTTCGTGACCATGCAGCTATGTTAAAATTTATCCCGCTTAGTTGTTGACTTTGCTTCCATCATTTCGGGACGATGAACGAAGTACCAGTAATTCACTGTCGTTGATGTAATCGACTTTACCATTTCCAAAATTTTCAGGACTTGTGCCTTTAGGAGAAAGGATTATTTATATTTAAAAAAAAAACAACAAATATACATACGAAATATGATTATTTATGATTTTCACATATAGACAGGCAGTTATCTTCAGCCGGTACTGATGTAAAATTATATTCACTTTTTTATCCACATGTAATTAAGTATACAAATTGAAACGCAATTTAGCGACAACAAATATAATTTCTGTAAACAAGGAAATTATATTTCTTACGTACCGGCTGATAATCGCATGCGTCCCATTATCTGTCGTACATATACATAGGTGATTGTGAATGTATACAGATGTATTTCTTACGTTATAAGTGTTTATAAACTTTCGAGAAAGAAGGTGAAATACTGATGTAGTGAACCTCGAAGCACATAAAACTATTAAGAATGGTATATATATATATATATATATATATATATATATATATATATATATATATATTGGCTAGAAAAATCCCTTTGGATACAACAATTAGAAGACGTCACTTTTGAGTTCTTGTATCGAAAAGGATTTAAATCGTCCAAAATGAACACAAAACTGTCGTTAGTTGAATTTACAAAGTTATGAAGACGATAATAGTTTTTTTTTAATTATTTTCTTCGGCAATTAACATAATTATTTGCTGTAAGTTCATATGTGAATAACATTAAAAATATATTTAAGATAATTGATTATCGGAATAAACATTAAATTTCTTATTTTCGTGAAACATTAAAATAATTAACCGACAAATGGCAAGTCTATTCATTTCGGCATATATGGACTTGTAATAAGCTGTTACAAAATTAGTGTTTTGAATTGATATAACAACGTCTAAGCGGGATTCGAAAACGGAAAAGTCAAAAATAACTAAAGTTAGAAAATATACGGCATTTTTCTATTCCAGTAATACCAGTACTAACAGCATTTATTGTCTTCCAGATTTTCAAGTAAATTTCTCAATGTTATCACTATAACCAAAATACTAGTTGTGAATTGAACGACAACCATAATGAACAAATTAATGTATATCAGAACTAAATCAGTTGCAATAGCGATGATGACGCAGAATCCACATTTAAAACAAATGCTGATGCAGCAACCACTGTCACCATCATTACACTCGAACTACAACCAATAAACTGTAACGTAATAAACGTTCTATTCCCAACACTCATCATCACGACCCCCCATGATATAAGATGCCATCTCGTTCTCATCATCATGATAGACAACGCTTGAATTTAATGTCAGTTGCGCGAAATGTGCTAAGTATGGACACCCCAACTAAAACGTACAGTGAAATGACTAGCAGCATTATAACCTCATTAGTGAAATTATTCCACTATGTATATTCTTTGTTGAAAGAGGATGATGTAAAATAAAACATCTGTTGTAAAAGGATTTCGAGAAGTTTGAATATATGAATGAAATTAAGTCCAATTGAGCAAACCAAACATTCGCTAATATAGACTGGGTATATGTATACTGCCGCATTAATTTTATGTGAGAGGAATGTGTTATCTGTAAAAATTCTCTGATTTTTCTCAATTGTGTCCAATTTTTATGTATGCACATAAACACACACACACACACACACACACACACACACACACACACACACACACACACACACACACACACACACATATATATATTGTCAAATAAGTAAATGATAAACACACACACACACACACACACACACACACACACACACACACACATATATATTATACTGTTCTGTGAAGGTAAGAGCAACATAATGTACTGGTGACAGATAATTAGTTTAATAAACACGATATATATACATTGCGGCGGATAAACTGTCGTCTAAATTACACAAAAATGAAAAATAATACATGCATTTCATTTTAACAGATATATTTACCAAAACTAGATAAAACATCTCTTGAAATATTAAAGAATAAATGTATTCAATAAAATCGCCATTGGTTTCATCCACGGCCTCCAAAGCACTTCGAAATCTCCTGCAACTCTGCCTTGTCTTTGTTGAATGTGGTCATAATCCTTGCTTTCAGTTTATCTTTGGTGTTACAAGGAGATTTACTGGTCTCTCGCTCAACAGCGACCCGCACAATATTGAAGGGGGTTGCAGTCTGGGGAGTTGGGTGACTAGATGTTAGGGGTGTTGTGGCCGCATAAATTTTCTGAGAGCCATGACTGGATTCTCCTGCTTGTGTGGTAATGGTGCAGAGACCTGTTTTCAGATATAGAGCTTTCGGCAACCACTCACTTGATACAGGGCAGCACTGCCTCCTCTAGGCACTTGATTAAGACTTGTGTTGAGTTTGGGGCCACGTGGGAGGATGAATGGAGGTATACCGATCACTCTAAATACCATGATGTTGACTAAATGTTTGATTTTTATCACTCTTGGTACATGTTTGTATTGGTAAATGTTCGTATTGGAGCTTCCAGCGCTAATGTCAAGCAGTACAGCATGTCATTTCCAAATTTCTGGGAGAGTTAACCTTGTCACGGTGCTGTGTTTGTCCCAGTCGGTGTCCAACTGACTCCACTATATTGTGTAGTAGCCATCAAAGACGCAATGCGCATGCATTAAAATAAAAATAGAAAATGGCTAAAATTTAACCATCGCAACTTGTATTTTTGTGAGCTACTAATTGTTCCATGCGATTGAGATGAAACATATATCATTTTATTACACGTCTGGTCCTTTCGTACAATCTTTCTCTCATAAACCTTACCAAGAGTACAACGAGGACCTATTCTGCATACCCAGACTTCGCAATATCCTCCGTATTAAGACCTTGACAGCCAACATTAGCAACAAAATATCTAAAGTTACTTTTACTAAAAGAAAATCTGATAAGGTAGTCTCCACTACTAAAACAATGCCCTAGCCAAAAGTGGCTTTAAAGACCATTTTCCAATCCCTTTATTAATAATACGAATAATAAATACGGTCTTGGAGCATAGTTTGTTTCGCTCTCTTCCCTTTTCCGTAAATGTTAAAACTATCTGAGGTAATGGATTCCTGTCTTTTTTAGATAAAGTTTTCCTCGTGCATCGCAAGTACAGAATAATATTCCACAGGCACTGACGTGAATAATCATAAACCTCCTGCTCCAGTATGAAGGGAATCATTGCACGCAAACACCCCTACTCCAAGTTGTATCATCGATTTCAAGGAAATTCCACATCGACCATGAGTGCATGAGTAAATCCTTACGAGGCAGAAGCCATAGCAAAGTTAGGTGATAAAATAACCGAAAGAAAAAAAGATTAACATAAGGTTATGTGAAGGCAACTTAAAAAATCGCTATGCTACACACATATCTGACTTCTGGCACAGGAGTAAAAGTAAAGTCACTTAATTGGGCTAGCCACATATGAGTTTTAAAGTTAACGCATACAATCAAGTGGAAAAGGGCTAAACGGATCAAAATAATTCAAGCTATGCGTAGCTGAAAGATAACAGTTCCTTTTCAAACCTAAGAATTCCACTGGACCACTGAATTCCATTTCTAAAATTTTCAGCGAATGTAAACATAGATATAAATCCTTGTTGCCGAATTCGAAAATAACTTCTACGGATTGATCGGCTGTATCGCAGATTCAAGACTCCTACTCTTTCAACCTTATTATGGGTTTACGGTCAGAAGGGATCTAAATCTAGATCTCCCATTTTTTTTTTTGTTTTTTAAATTATTCTTTCCTTTCCCTATTGTTTTCAAACTTCCAGATTTTACGTCGAACTTCTCATTTTCTCTTCTTACCTTCTGTTTTAGCTTTTTATATCATTTGAACATAGACTTAAGATTACACGAAGGCACCAGGCGTGTTATAAAATGTCTCTGTCGTTTTCATTGTCCATAAAAATATATACTTTGTTTATTACACCGTAGAATATATTGTTTATTGTATGCTTACTTGTTTGCAAACAGTATGGGCAATGTATATACATATACATATAGAATAGAAATAGGTTTCAGAGAAAACAGAATCCACGTGGTATAAATAGGGGGAAAAGTAAAATGAAATAGAGAAAATGCACATTGCATATAAAAAGCAAAAGCTTTTTTTATGAAACGTAAAGATATGTATATATATATATATATATATATATATATATATATATATATATATATATATATTCAATTAGATGAATTGAGGTGGAATTAAGATGTATATAAGTCATTACTATGAATTATTAATGACTTTTATACCTCTTAATTCTACCTCAATTCATCTAATTGTATATATATGTATTTAGGTTTCATAAAAAAGCCTTTGTTTTTTTTTATATCCTTTGTGCATTTTCTCTTTTTTCTTTTTACTTTTCCACATATATAATATCAAGGGCATTACCACGCGTAATGTTTTTAAGTTGCATTCCCTCGCTGTCAGTACGCTGTATATTTATTATGGTAGTTTTGACTTTAAGTGTTTCCCATAACGTGAGGCATTTACGTGTAGTAATGCCCTTAATATAATACGTGTATTTAAAGGGAATAATTATAATTTTTTCCCTTATATCGTTTTTCACGCTGACTACTTGATAAAGTCTTATATATATATATATATATATATATATATATATATATATAAATATATATATATATATATATATATATATATATATATATATAGTCCCCTGTTGACCACGGATAGGATTGTTAATAGATTTTCGAAAAGACTGGTAATACATTTGCACACAAGCAAGTATACAATTTGTATGCGATAGAAACAGTATATATGGATTTACACTTGAAGTACAAAAAACACAACAGCTAGATAATCTAAACTCCCACCTTCATGAAAAAATCCTGCATGACAACCTTGGAACGGATGGTCTTGCTATGCTATGTAAAGTGAACATTAATACTAGCTGTAAGCTGTCTTGAATCTATGTGGTTTTGACCTTGTAAACTGAGTTTGTGCAGCTAGAATTAATATATATAAACTTACGCATACAAAAAAAAAACTGGAAAAAAGTGCTTAGTGACACTTTTACTGACTATACGTTCTGAGTTTAAATGCCGGTGGGTTAGACAAAATAAGAAACAATTAACCAGTGCGCTCAATGTAATCAGCTTATCCTCTCCCCCGAAATTGCTGGCCTTGTGCTTAAATTTAAAATCAGTATATATAATAAATATTTATTCACACACACAGTAGGTATACATGAATCATATTTGTATTGCTGTGTATATGTATTGACGGGTGGGGCAGAACCATTCAAATTAAATGGTCTCCGGAAGTGCATACAGACACACACACACATACACACACATTTGTGCAATTAAAAAAATATATATATTACATTTGTGTGTTTATATTTCACAAACGTTTTGTAACCCTTATCAGCTAAAACCAGATGTTGGGTACGGAATTGTTATATTTTCTGGTTCATATTACTAATCTTTTCGAACTCGCCCAGCGGTTGTTGTTTCTCTACAATATTTGTCTTTGCCCACAAATTTCTTCACCTCTCCGTATCTATAACATTCTCAACAAGTGAATATTTTCAACTCATTTATATTTGCTTCTGCACTTCGCGTTTTGTTATATTTCCAGGACAACCCTCTACACAGATGACGTTAGCATAATTTTTTTTTTGTTTTTGCTTCTTGTTTTATCACCAAATTACAAACACGTACGTGTGTGTGCGTGTGTGCTGTGTTCTTTAATATTTGGTTTTTGTCTAACTATACTATTTTTATCTTATAGTTGTGGTGTATGAAATCGCCCTTATGATTCCATTCTTTCCTTTCAGTATGCATTTGTGGTGTCTACAATTGCTTTCTGTAAATAGTGAGTCCCCGTAATGTGTCAGTTTTAAAGACTCTGCATCACCGAGCATGTTTTCTAGTTCAACATCTTATCGAGCTCATCTTTGTCAGTCGAGTTCATAATGTATTTATTCCACTTCATTTTATTGATAGTCTTCTGTTATTTTTTGCAATAAGCTTTTTTCGGTTCCTTTTGTGTACGTCATGATGTTCTCAGTCTTTCCATGGTTTTTGACGTGCGTATCATTTCTCTAGATTTGTAATTGATCTGTCTAAGTTTATGGTTCGTTCAGCAGATTGTCTCAGTAAAATTTGCCTTTTGTTTGTTTTTTATTAATGGATATAGTTTACAAAATAGTCATTTGGTTATTTTGTTATTCTACCAAGTTCACTTTATGCTTTGTTTAAACAAGACTTTTCTGAATTTGTTGACTAATTTATTCCAATGAATACCTCCAATGTACACCTCATCTTGGAATTTGCTTTTGTCATAAAAGTATATTTCTCGTCTTTTTTTTCTTTGAAATGAAATTGAGTTTTTGCCGTAGATAGGGTAGATGTTATTTACCTCGCTGCTGACAGTATTTTCACAATCCTCCTTGTACCGAAAAGTATAGAGCATTCATAATGTTATGCCAAAATTTACATGCAGTGGTTGAAATACTGTTCTCAGGATGAACACATACGAGTTTAAACAATTCTCATCAGTGATTTTTAATCTGTATGAACATGTTTAGGTGTTATCAGTTCAAATAATTTTGAAGGGAATGAAGAAGAAAAAGTGATAAGATGATTTGAAT
>NC_142933.1:16050584-16110584 GCF_046866305.1 Octopus bimaculoides
ATATATATATATAGATATATATATATATATATATATATATATATATATATACTTATATACGACGGACTTCTTTCAGTTTCCGTCTACCAAATCCACTGACAAGATTTTGGTCGGCCCGAGGCTATAGTAGAAGACACTTGCCCAAGACGCCACGCAGTGGGACTGAACCCGGAACCATATGGTTGGTAAGCAAGCTTCTGACCACACATCCACTCCTACACCTATATATATATATATATATATATATATATATATATATATATATATATATATATATATATATATATATATATATATATATATATATGGATCTCTATGAGTGTTGCCCTCTTTTTCTTCCTCTCTAACCCCCTACGCTTTAATTATAATTTATTTTACGTGATACAAGCTTGTATCTAAAATTTTAATCACTGACTCCTTTATTGTCGGTTGAACGAATTATACCGGCATTTTGATTGGAAGGTAAAAGTATAAATCTTATACGTCTGTCTTTCTCTCCCTCTCTGTTTCCAACTTTGGTCAAAGCCTTAGAGCTGAAACGTATGAAAGAATATTATGCACAAGCTCACATTTATACTGGCCTACTTTATTTCAATGGTGAGTGGCTTGAACGATGAACTTTTCGCCTGATGTTTTTGTGTGCTTAAGTTACTAAGTGTTAGACTTATTTGAGTAGATGAATCAATTTACATTGAATGACATTTTAGCGGACCAACTATACTTATGTTACTCATATTAGTCAACACCTGTCACCACATCTGAATTTTCATGCACATATTTTGACGTTTCAGTGACAAGCTTATGTAATTGAAAGGTGAAACAGCTGCATGAATATTCGCATTAGTATTAGCAGTTTATATGTGTTAGTAGATCTGAAGCTGTAACGTTTTGCGAGATATGTGTGTCGTTATAGATGGTCTATTGCTTTGTATTGTTTATTAATTCCGTTTCTAATTTTTCCCGATTATACTAATGGAGCACCTATTTATTCCATTATCAGAATTCAAATAGTGAATATTAGAAATCACATCCAAAACACTACAATTGCTTTATGTTCCTACTATAATGATTCCATGAACATATATTAACAGAATTGGTGTAAGAAGATCTGGAAGTACATGTTGATATGTATATTCCTCAGAATTCACCTGGGAAGAAATGTAAAGAAACAAATAACATCTTGCTGGGGATTGAAACATATGCATGAGAAAGTTGATCCGATGAATCCACCAATTCAGTCAATCACACTACTCCGGAACATAATTCTACAAAACGAAAGAATATCCTTTGTGTTATCGAATAACATTTCGGAGATGTTTGACGTATTTGATTTCTGAGATGAATATCCACACGTGAAGCTTGTTGAGGTATCACAGCACTAAAGGAAATACTTTAATGCATACAGCTACAAAGTTACGAATATATAGCCTGGCACTGGAAGTATATGTTTCCATGCGTTGGTGCTCAGGCACTCACATTTGTTAGGAAAAGGAATCTTGTATTTGTTTTTTTTTTTTGTTAAATATATTCGCAAGCATCCGCTTATGGTTTTGATGCATATATAATGATATATAAGTATGTATATATATGTGTGAGTGTGTGTGTATATACATGTGTACTTATATATATCTGCATATATATGTACATATATATATATATATATATATATATATATATATATATATATATATATATATATATATATATATATATATATATATATGACTACACGTATGTATATGTCTATACATATATGTGTGTGTATGTCTATATATATGTGTGGGTGTGTATCTCTATATATGTATGTATATATTACAATTAAAAGGGTAAAGGTTTATCAATCTATTAATTTATTAATAAATTAACAATTAATAATTTTTTTTACCAAGCCCTTCGGTATGTACACACCATTATCGGTGGAGAACTCATTTAAAAGTTCTTATACATTTATAAACAGGTATAAGAACTTTTGCTGATCCATTAATTATGTTTATATATATATATATATATATATATATATATATATATATATATATATATATATATATATGATGTTATCATTATGATTATTAATATCAGGAAATCAACATTAGAATATTCATCAGAAAGATATATACGTGTGTAAAATAATTGTTGTCTTAAAAATACAACTATATATAGATATAATAAAATATGTATAAGTATAGATCTATAATAATGATAAATATGACAGTATAAATGTTTTGAATTAAGTTTTAAAGCACCTTACGAATATATATATATATATATATATATATATATATATATATATATATATATATTTATACTTATGCATATTTATATATATTTTATTGTTAATACAATTATTTTACACACGTATCTATCTTTCTGATGAATTTTGTAATATTGATTTCCTGATATTAGTAATAACAATATAATATAATATATATATATATATATATATATATATATATATATATATATATATATATATATATATATGATCGCTCGTATTAAATACATAAATACCTTAATAGTATTAATATATTGATACAATAGAACACTTGTTTATGTGTTTCGTGAGAAGACTAAACCTGCATTACTGCGTTAGGCAGTGTCTTTACAGTGGTTTGTATTGGCTTGGAGCCCCATTTCTGTTAACGCATCGGGTCCCTGGAAGATGAGTGAAGGGACAGCCATGTAAAACACACGGTGCCTCAGTTCGGGAATACGTGCAAATTCTGGGATTCCGCGTTATATGTGTTGTAATATTCAATTTACTATTTGGTGGTGTTGATGTTGATGCTACTGTGGGATGCGTGCTTTGGCCATGGCTGGTAGTGTTTGCCTGGATTGTGCGTCTAGAGCTAGTGGATGTATACAGATCCAGTCACTACGAGTGCAGAGCCTGTAACGGCATATTTTGGGATTTCTTGTTAGTGTCGTGGGGACGCATTCCGCTTCAGAGATTTTATAAGGTTATTTTATTCCACAGTAGGATTGAGGTGGCGATGTGAGAGAAGAAAGCAGTGGTTTATTTTTAGTATTTCGAGTGGTAGAAAATGATGGTGGCAGCGGTGATAATGATGCTGAAGATGGCGATGGTGATAACTGTGGTGGCTTCTGTGAGAGTGGTGAGTGCGAGAGAAGTGAAGAGACAATATCATTCAGTAGATCAGCTATCGTATTAGAATGCAGGATCGTCTGTTCCTAATGTTGTTGCTGCTGTTTCTGATCTTCAGGCTGCTGTTTTCGTGTTGCTTATTGCTGCTTTTAACGGTTTTGTGGCTCGTGATGTACTTGTCCAATATTTAAAGAGAAACTTATGTCGAAGCTTTTCAAAATGACCCTGCATTAGGTTGAGGAAATCTGCATGCGTTTTAGTTTGCTGCGAAACTGCTTAACATTTCACGTGTTTAGTATTTGTGTTGTTTGTTCGGCAATCTCATGCAGACTCAAAGTGTTTATGTTTCCTGTTTGGGTGGGACAAAACCATATGCTTCTTAGGAGGTCATCTTCATTATCAAAGCAATTTAGTTTCTTGTAAGTCAGCTGGTTAGTCGCCAATGTTTATTTTCTCTCTTGGTTCAGTTTTCTTTCAGATATATGCAGATATTGTTTTGTGTGTGAGGCTTTCATAATCTGAAATTATTAAAGAATTGTATAAATAGATATATTCTCTCTTACGGTTGTGAGTTTTGCATCATTTGGCTATTTATTTGTTTATTCTTTTGTTTTATTCAGTCATTTGACTGCGGCCATGCTGGAGCACTACATTTAGTCGAACGAATCGACCCTAGGACTTATTCTTTGTAAGACTAGTACTTATTCTATCGGTGGCTATTGCCGAACCGATAAGTTACGGGAATGCAAACACACCAGCATCGGCTGTGAAGCGATGGTGGGGAGGGGAAGCAGACATACAAAGACTCATACACACACACACACATATATACTCATACACACACACATACACACACACACGCACACACACAAGGCTTTGGTCGGCCCCAGACTTTAGTAGAAGACACTTGCCTATGGTGACACGCAGAGGAACTGAAACCGGAACCATGTGGTTGGTAAGAGAGCTACTTACCACACAGCCACTCCTGCGGTTATAGCCACTCCTGTTTAGGGTTAATTCAGATATATGTAAAAGTGTTTTTCTTATGTGTGTGACGCTTTGATTATCTCTAGATATTAAAGAATTGCATAAAAGAAGTTTATATGATAAAAGACCACCTGCACAACTACAATTAAAAAAACTCATTCCATCATCTATCAGCATGCTGTAGACTACCGCAATGGCTCATAAAGGCAGACCTAGGTAAGACATCTTATCTGCACATACCACTGAGGCAATGCAGAGACAAGTCACTGAAGGTGTCTGTATACAGGAATATTAACCAACCCTTAATCTTCAATCCGAAATGGGTGCCACCCATGTTCAATTGGAGAGTACCCATCTATAATCACCTCTTTCTCCCATTTGCATTGCATGCAGAAATCCATATATAATACTGAAATATATGTATATATATATATATATATATATATATATATATATATATATATATATATACGTAGTTATATATAATCGCATGAGCGTACATAGATTTATATGTATGTGTAGATGCATGTGTATTTTAGCGTGTGTGGGTGTGTGTGTATATGTGTGTATGAGTGTCTACATGCATGCACGTATGAGTATGTGTTTAGATATATATTTATATCGATATATATATATATATATATATATATATATATATATATATATATATATATATATATATATATATATATATATATACATATATATATATATATATATATATATATTTGTGTATGCATATATATATATATATATATATATATATGTGTGTGTGTGTGTGTGTGTGTGTGTGTGTGTATATGTCAGTGTGTGTAGGTGTACAGTAAATTTTGTGCAGACTCATGTGATGACAGGCCGCAATCTAATACATTCACTGTTCGTAGATTCTCATATTGATATCCCTTCACAATCACACACACCACTGTCGCACTCCATCTCCCGCATCTTTAACTCTCAATCATACTTTCCCTGATCAAAAAGAACCAAACAACAAAGAACCAAAGGAATATAACGTTTTGTTTGCCACTCTCCATTACTAATATTTCTGTATATATAACCGACTCGTTGTAACTGTTTACGTTTCTTATACATATGTACACAACTGCTTACACAACTGCTTACACAACTACGTGATTGACTATCTACATACTTAATTCCTACCTGCATACATGCATACGTGTCTATACACCGAGCGGCCAACTGCGTTTCACATTTAATAAATGCATACATGCTTTAATACAGATATGGACCATCTCAAATGTTTTTTTTTACGTTTTTACATGCATATATGCATATTTAAGATTTTCTTGTATATGTTTCCGTTATTTGACTGCGGCCATGCTGGAGCACCGCCTTTAGTTGAGCTAATCAACCCCAGGACTTATCATTTGTAAGCCTAGTACTTATTCTATCAGTATCTTTTGCTGAACCGGTAGGTGACGGTGACGTAAACGCACCAGCATCGGTTGTCAAGCGATGTCGGGGGTACAAACACTGATATACACACATATACAGGGGTTGGATAAAATAATGGAAACACCATAATATTTTAGACAAATATGGGGTAGGACCACCACATCTGGCAGTGATTACAGCTTGAATTCTATGAGGTATGGACTCGTACGAAGTTTGAATTCTTTCCAAAACAATTTTTGTCTATTCTTCAGCTGAAGCATACTCCAGTTGTTATTGTGATGACGGTGGCGGATATCGACTCTTTACTTGCTTTTCTAAAATGTACCATAAATGTTTAATAATATTGAGATCTGGGGACTATGGTACCCAGATAAGATGTTCAACTTCACTACAATGTTCCTAGAATGTGTACGTATATACATCCATACAGAGACTGACAGACACACACACACACACACACACACACACACACACACACACACACACACACACACATATATATATATATATATATATATATATATATATATATATATATATATATATATATATATTTATACATATATATGCAAGCAAACACGCACACGTATAAAATTCTCCACATTCTTGTAGTCATATGACAAGCACAACACTGAAATATAGTTTGATGTGAAATGCCGAAGAAAGATGATTTTATGGACACCATAATTTTTAAAGATTGTTCACATGATGAAGTGTTTTCTATACTAAGAGAATAAAAAGAAAGAAAAGAAAAAATAACTTGTACTTTTTCATATTAATGTTACGTTCAAAAGTACAAAATTTTAGTTATGGAGAACACTCAAGTAAAGTATTAAGTCTCCCCAGACGTCAACATACTTCAACTTCGTTGGATATATTATAAAGCAACACACGTATTCACATGATGTCTATACATACGTGTATCATAACCAAAGCAAATGCCCTTGTAACTATATTGCATGTATTGTATATCCCAATATAAGGTTAACTTAACATTGAGTTAGTTGCAATCAGTGTTATTATTCTGTCTCTATTCCTTTCATGCACTCACAGTTAGTATGTCATTCTCACACTAAAGATCGATCTGCATCTTTTTAGACATAGTGCGCCTGCTTGTCGTTTTCGCATATGCGAAGCTATATAGGAGGCGCATAAAATGCGCAAAGCTATTTGCCAACAGTCTTGCAGAGATGTAGCAAAAATTCTAAAAGAAAATTAGTGGACAATGTAACGTACAATACTCACCTGCGTATGGAGGATGGTGTACACGGTCATTAGTTTCGACGAGCACATATATATAGGTACATAAGCCTATATATATATATATATATATATATATATATATATATATATATATATATATATATATATCCTACGAGAATTGTCCTATATGTGTCTGAATGTAACGCTCATGCATATCGTAATACAAACTTTATATTAACAAAATTAATATTAATTTAACTCTTGTATGAATACATGAGAAACTCGAACAATAGGTTAAATGTCAACTTCAGTCACTACTTTTGATCTGATAAGAGCCTAACTTGCCAAACCTATATTCCTTAGCACACTTTTACAAAATCTAAAAACGTCATAATTCAAGAAACACCTTGAATCCTTACGCTAACAAACCTACATAAAATTTCGATTTGTTCACATAAAACCTGTAAAAACCTCAGTAGTTATTACGAATATGTCATATTTCTTCCATGTGAACTCCTGCAAGATCTTTCATCTGCTATTTTTAAACATTGTTCGATTGAATTCCAAACAAAGTATATATATTTCCTCAAACCAATAAATATCAATTCAACAGGTCCAATTTCTGCAAGACAATCCCTATTTTTTGAAACCAGAAAATTCTTCTTTATCACATTTCCTTCTCTGACCACAAAATATAATTTCTCCCTGTCTTTCTCCAGCCCTTTTCCTTTAATAAATATGTTTCCACATTCTCTCTTCAAATTCATTTTCATCACATTTATTGTGCTCGTACATTGCTCCACATCCAAGATGAAACGCTAGTAAATCCATAAAATAAAGCGTAAAAGTAAACTCACAATGTGGTACGTACCCATCCGTTTATTCTACTGTCGGCGGAATTGGTTGCATATGAGCTGCCATATGAGCTGCTAACAAAATGCAGATCATATGGTATGAGCTGCCAACAAAATGCATAATTCTGCAATTGATACGCAACTGTACCAGAAAAAGTAGTAAAGATCTACGTATTCCATTTCTTTCCACCAATTCCAAATATCTCACCAAAGATATTTTAGATATTCCTTAAAAATTTCGATCATATCAATATAAATAGTTCTTTCTTTCCATCCTGAATGGTATCCCTCTCTTATTTCTGGATCTTTCCAGACTTCCTTCTAATTTTTTATTATATATCATTGGTTTCTTCTTCAATATATATCAATATGTCATAATTTAATTTGATGACTTGCAAATGCATGTTCATGTTTTGTCCAATTATACCTCCATCAGCTCGACCACCATAGTGTTTATAGCCAACAATTGTGCAGACCCTGAATCTTAACGTCGGAGTTTAGGCACTGGTTCCGGCTTGACCATTGATTGTATGTACCCATTATCTATTTATCTATGTCTTTGGATACTTTCTTACGCTTACTTATAACATTAAGCACGCAAACACACACACACACACACACACACACACACACACACACACACACACACACACACGCACACGCACACGCGCACACGCACGCGCGCGCACACATAAACACACACATAAACACACACATGGGGTGCGGTGAATTTACAAAATTTGTATAAAAATTATCTTGAAATACTAAAGAGTACGTTTATTCAATAAAATCGCCATTGGCTTCAACAACGACCCAGACAACTTCGGAACGTCTTGCAACTCTTCTGGACGGTCTCCTTCTTTAAGTTGGTGAATACTGCCATAATCCTTGCCTTCAGTTTAACTTTGGTGGTGTTACAGACAGTTTTATTGGTCTTTCCCTCAAATCTTGTATTCCCTTTCATCCTATCCTATAGATGTACAGGCACACAGACGTTGAGCTTTAACATATATATATATATATATATATATATATATATATATATATATATACTTTGGTCGGACCGATGCTATAGTAGAAGACACTTGCCCAAAGTACCAGTTACGCACTGGAGTCAAAATAATCCACTTAATCCCTTTGCCTGTCCTTGTTTGCACCCTCTATGTTTAACACCCTGTGGGCAATAAAGAAACAGATATTCATAATATTCATAATCATACATGTATTAAAATAAATGTGCAATTTGCTGTTTATTAGGTTTACTAAACGAAGTAGATCTAATAAAAAAGCTAAATGCTGATGTTGTTCCCGTTACTCTTGCAACTGTCGCAACTATGATTTCTTTACGATGAAAAAAATAATATCTTATTAGTGTAGAGTATTATTTATAAGTGCTACGTGAACTCCTATAGCTATTTATTAATGTCGGCTTAGCGTCAAGTGACTTCTTTATATTGCGAAATGTTTTTAAATAGCTGATTATCACTGCCATCTATTGTTGATGGCGTTGAAATTATATCTTCATATTTAATTCACGTCTTCCTCAAACGAAATACACTGTTCTCGAGAAATCGTCTGTCCTGTATTGTTTAGGTGTTTAAAAAAAAACAACTTGTAATTACATGGAATGTAACACATATTGATTTTGAAAGCATGTTTTCCAACGAAACAGGTGGAGGAAAGTATGTTATAATAAAGAAATAAATATTAAGAAATATCGGAAAATAGAATATAAATGTATAAAAAATAGAATTTAATTTTCTTTTCCCACTATTTTTTGATCGTATCGTTAGCATTATTTTAATTAGGTTGATTTATTATTTATATTTATGGCCTTCTGATTATTTGATTACTGTGTTTGTTTATATTCAGTAAATTTCCTATACATTTTGTCAGCAGTTTTGATGCGTTCATGGTACTAATTCTGTGGCTGTCGCTCTCAATTACATTATTGTGATCGCCTTAACCATCTTGATCGTCGTTTCATGATACTCATAAATTAAAAATTGCAGTCATCATATTTTGTTAATATTTATTTAGTTTCCTTACATTGTTATTACGCTGCTCATTGTTGTTGTTTTTGTTGTTATAATAACGATAAGAATAGTAATAATAATTATTATTTGTATTATTATTATTACTATTATTATTGTTATTATTTCTATCATTAGTGGCAGTTTTCTGATTCTCATTTTCGCTTTGCTCAATTTAATTCTATTTTCACGTCAGAATTTTCATTATTACTTTTTAATACAATGAAAACAAGGTAGCTGCTTCATTTTAGATGATTTAAACATAAAATAGTAAAATAGAATATGAGGAAAACCTAATAATAAATAACTATAATAAGGACAAATAATCATGTATTTTATATTGAAGCAAAATGAGGAGAAAGAAACCACACAGAAATTTTTAAAAGCCAAAATATTACTCAAAAATAATCGATGGCTTAAATTACATTTTATTTTTGTATGAAAAGTGTGATTTACAAGAATTTTTTTTTTAGTTCTCTTTTGGCACATTTGCTTTATAGATTTAATAATATAATGCTGATAAAGTCGGTGAGCTGGTTAAAATTCCTTGCAGTATTTAGTTACTTTCTGAGCTAAAATCTCGCCGGTGTCGACTATTATCTTCATCTTTCCTATGCCGATGTAATAAGTAATAGTCAAGTACTAAACGACTTAATCGACTGTGAGCTTCAGACTTGTGCCAGTGTAAGAAATCAATATCGTATCGTTAACAGCTTTAAACGCTGCCAGAGAGCTATATTTAAGTCGTGTATGCTAGGAGATAGCAATTATTTTTCTTTAAGTCAAAAATGGTTCAGAAAAGCAACGGCATTACATCATTTGATGTTCTATTCAAAACAGTAACGACATGTTAGGGGTAGCAGTCAAACTATACCGATGTATATGAACACCATGTTCTTTTAAGAAATGATAGACACTTTTATCGATGCATTATTCTGTACATGAGACGCCAAAATCATCCAACTCGCATAGTGGTAACAAACTACATAAGAGCACAGTAGATACAGCGCTTATTTTGGACTTAAGAATAATGATAATACAATAGCAAAAGTGTCAACAATGCATATAGGTGATTCAACAATGCATATAGGTGTCAACAATGCATATAGGTGATTCAACAATAACAACAATAATAATAGTTTCATATTTTGACTGAAGACCAGCAGTTTTGCAGAGGGGAACATTCGACGACATTAACCCCTATACTCAATTGGTATTTATTTGATCGACCCCGTAAGGATAAAAAATCAACGTCGACCTCGGTGCTGTTTGAACTAAGAAGGTAAAGACTGACGAAATTGTGCTAAGCATTTTGTCCGGCGTGCTAACGACTCTGCCAACTCACCACCTTTGATCTTAATTGGTTGGAAGTGTTATCCTGTACATTATTTCGTCTTGGTATAAAATATGGGCCACAGCAAATATTCTGCTCAGTACCTCAGATTTGCTTGTCTTATGTTTGACCTTCGCCAATTAAGCATGTCCCATAGTAGCTGATGATATGTGCATCTCTGATCACGAGCGGATGTAGTGAGGAGCATCAAAGCTATATGTTGAGAGGAATTCTTAGAGTTTGGATAATTTACCTTTGGAAACATGGGAGTTTCCTTTAACATCCTTAAACAAACCTTATTCAGGGACATTTTCATAGGTTACTCAACTTGAAGAAGATAAAGAAGATAAATAATAATAATTATTTCTACAATAAACACAAGGCCCGAAATTTGGGGGACGGTTTTGTCTTTTACATTGCCCCAGTATACAACTAGTACTTATCGACCCCAAAGGGATGAGAGGTAATGTCGAACTCTGCCGAATTTCAACCCAGAACGTAAAGACGGACGAAATAACGCTAAGCTTTTCGCCCGGCGTGCTAATTATTTTTGCGGGAGATAGTCGATTGCATAGACTCTAGTGTTTCACTGGGACTTAATTTATTTACCTCGAAAACATGAAAGGTAAAGTCGACCAAGGCTGAATATGAACTCAGACATATAAAGACGGATGAAATACCGCTAAGCATTTCTCCCGGCGTGCTAACGGCCGCCTTAATGATGGTGATGATAATGATCGTAATTAATAATAATAATGACGATGATGATAATAATAATAATAATAATAATAATAATAATAATAATAATAGTAACAACAATAAAGTGCACTGTTTTGATCTTACTGATGGTCCTACAGCATACGTATCTGGATGTATTGCGTTCTTGTCCCATTTTTGTATTTTTTACATAGAGAATATAGCGGCGTACGTACACTTCGGTCTATTACATGTAAGTATATATATATATATATATATATATATATATATATAAATTTTGTTTGACTCCATTACTCTTCCTTCTTTCTGTCAGCCCTTTCACACTTCGTTCATTCCACTCTTCGTTCTTTTGTTCCCCTCTCTCAGATTTCCTGGCCTTCTCTTCATGCTCATTTTCCCTCCTCTGTGTATCTTTCATTTTTTCTCGACACTCCTTAAATCTTCTATCCCTCTACCTATAATCGCTTTCTTCTCTCCCCACGTGACCGGTGTTCGGCCAGGCGTGACCTTTCTTTCTTGGTTCGACTACCATCTGTGCAACATCTCTATTCCTCCTTCTGCCTATTAAATCTTATGTCTCTACCGTAAGGCTTTACCTATACACACACCACCTTGATTTAGTTTGTCCTTAGTCGAAAGACACCTGTTAATTGCATTTGCATTTGTGTAACATGTCTCTGTTTTTTCCCGTACTTCTTTTCGTATACATTCGCTACTTACTTTTCTCCAAGGAATCTAATGCTCTTAGCCTAGATTTTCCTTGGGGCTGGCCAGATTGGAGCAATCTGGAGCATAACTAGCAAAATGTTTAAAGATAATCTGAAACTCGACTGAGGATAGAAAACTCCGAATGACCCGTCCTTGATTTCTTTGTTTCGTCTCTTTGGATGTTTTGCGTTCTTATCCCATTTTTTGCTATATACAGTAAAGTTATGTATCTGCATTTGAGGCAAATTACTCTGACGTATACAGTTGTTCTACAGCCAATCGTATTTCAAATATATCTGAATGTATTCCCACGTACCATGCCTCTCGATACATGTCGTGCTAGTGATATAAATAGTTACCTATGAGAAAATACATTTCCATATACCCGCAATTTGAGCACAACCTGTAAGTTCAGTCTTTCAATTCTTCTCTGATTACAGTTATTTTATCTATATGGCTTGGATTTATGTACACAGTTCATAGAGTTGTGTTGTAGGATAAATATCACCTTGGACATGTTTATTGCAAAAGTGTAAGCTTCAGGAATGCGAATATCTTTTCTATCACGTATATTTAAATTGAAACCTGCCTGTATTGCATGAGAGCAAATCACATGAGAAATCAGCAATATTCGCATTGTTTGTAGAGGAAGCAGTTTATTCCTAGATATTGAAGGCGATTTGTTTTTATAACTCTTATTTTCGCTGAAATAACTCCCTGTTAAAAATTTACCCCTTTGCTAGACATATAATTTTCTCTCAGGTTGTCCTTACGCTTTTTCTCTTTTCCTTAATGTTTTCCATCTTTCTCTGTTTCTTTAACCTGTCCGGTAAACAGAAGCTATATTGAAAAACAGTGTTATATTCAGCATTGAGATATGTCCTACCACATAATATCTGTTTACATACATATGTTGTCAAAGAACTGTTGTTGGTCCTAAAAACATTACAGGCGCAGAGCATTGATAATTGAAGCAACCGCCGTTTTACTGTCTGGTAACAAGCTACACTCTTGGTTCAATAATCACGTTATCGTTCTTGTTAACAACCCAAATCCACTCTCTTTGAAGATAACTAAAGCCAAAAGCATTCCCTATATATATATATATATATATATATATATATATATATATATATATATATATTATATAGCTATATTTTTTAATAGAATTTATTTTCGATAGTTTCAATTGATTCTAATCGATTTAAATTTATTTTCTATTTTAAAATTAGTTATGAAACACGTGTAATCTTTTTATTATATTTATCTTATGATATTTACTTTACTTTATATTATACTCATTTATTGTGCTTTTAAGTATTAATTTTTCTATATGTGATAGTGGATTTTCATCGATGAGTTCTTGAAACTTGGTTATTTTCCCTAAAACTATATATATATATATATATATATATATATATATATATATATATATATATATATATATATATATATATATATATATATATATATATATATATACACATATGGTGTTTCAAATGTTCTTTTTCCCACATTCTGTGACATGCATATAATACACAAACAATATGTTTGTATGTACGCACACATGCACTGTAATATCGGTCAACATGCGCTTATATTATGTATTTGTTCATGCTATTCTATGTTCCATAGAGCTGTGGATATATCTGAATGTGTACGTGTATGTGTATGTATTAGTATGGATAAGCATGAATGTGTCCGTATTTAATATATGTTTGATGAGCATAAACTTATAAATTATGAATATTTTGTACACTATTTTTCTATATATAACCAAGCTGCACCAGTATCCCAAACTACACAATAGCGACATCAGCTTATCTATTGTTGATCTAAGCATTTTCCTGATTTCAAATATCAGGTCAGTGAGATTAAGTTCGTGTTTTATGTAAGATTATTTCTGCTATTTTACTTTTCAGAAACACTTATGTCGCGTGCCTCTACATAGAATGATTTGTTTGTAGTAGTTGTTGTTGCTGTATCTTTTGCTGGGTTTGCTGTTTGGAATTTTGCATCAGTCTAGTCATTACCACTAACGGTGGAGAAAGTGCCCGATCATAAAATACAGAAAGTGCTGATTGAAAACAATTTTATTTCTTTATTCCAAATATATTTTGTCTTTTTTCTATCGACTAGTGGATAACAATATCTGTTCGTGTTCTTCGAATCTGAAATATTAGGAAGTACACGACATATTCTAAGTTGCAATAAATAATTGAATCTCCAGTGATGTTCATGTTCGGTTCTCACTTTCCCGTATTCCTTCCGCATTGCGTTTATGTAGGCCTGATCCAGGGGAATTTCACAATAGTTGCTAGGGTTTTGATTATACGTCATTACAATGTAGCTGTTTCATCAAAAGTCACTGGCACATAAATGTTACCACTGTTAGTGTTCATGATTGGTTTTCTATATCTTATAAATTTCCCGATACTTTCTATCTTAAATCTTCTTTGAGTTATGAGGTTGTAGTGTTTATTGATGTAACAGTAGTAAGAATTTTTGGTGCAAGATGTCTGCCAAAACCGCTGCGTCTAGAAACAAGTGTAGAAAGCATACTGCAGTCAATTCATGCTAAATTTGCTCTTCAGTAAGACCGTCCCTGAAACAAAAGACAAAAGTTCATCTCGGATCATGATGCACAATAATAGTGAGGCAACATTCGTCAGTGTACAACAATTGTCAGGTATCAGTAATATTTTTTAGCCTGGTAAGCAAACAGTTCATCAATGCATTTGTCAACTATGGAACATTAAATCCGTCATTACCATCGTTCTTGTAATAGTGATATTATCTGTACCTTCATTCAAACAAAGTTAATGCTGGAGTGCACCACTTTTAGTAATTTCACCGGTCACTGAATACCTTTCCTCTTTCTCATCTACTTCTGAATATTACGAATGTACAAATATACATATACACGTACATACATACATATATTTGCAGCTTTACAACTATAAGCTCTCACGATTATTCACATTTCGCAGAGAGTGGGGCCGGCGGTTATTCTATTGCCCTTTATTAGCTAATTATTGAGAATGAAAATAAAATGATGGAAAATATATGAAATCCAAACAAATGTTCATAGAATAACCCCGTGCCACGTGGATTCCCACTAAGAATTTTATTATGTACATACAACAAGCCCGTGCCACGTGGATTCTCACTAAGAATTTTATTATTACAATCTATATAACTGAAACACGTAGCAACTTACAAAAAAAATTCAAGAAAAATGTAATTCCTTGAGGCTATTTCTTGAATCCTCAACCTCGAAAATAGTGAGCTCACACACACGTGCGTACATAATGAAAGAGAGAATCTTCTCACTATATATGCCGTTTGTTTATATGTACCGAACGAGCCAATGATCACACATACATGCATCCATAAACGCACGCGCGCACTCACACTCACACACACACACACACACATACACACACACACACACATACACACACACACATACACACACACACATACACACACACACATACACACACACACACACATACACACACACACACACACACACACACACATATATATAGTTGCAATTTACAGAAACAAGAAAAGACGTAGACAGGTGTATAAACAAGAAACAGGTGTATGAATTTAACGCTCGAGAAGGTGAGAAAGTCTTTTACGTTTCGAACCTAGGTAGGAATTTTGGGCCTATTGCCGAAAACTTGTTTTAGATAAAATATACATGTATAATGTAATAGATCATTAATGGTCTTTCATTCGTTAATATCATTTTTGAATATATTCGAATCAATTCTCCGACACAATTTCCCTCCAAAGTATGTAAGAACAACACATAGACAATGTTCTGCCCGTAAGGCAATTTTTTTAAGGATCTTGAAATGAATAACGGCATTAATTCTATTATGTGTTTTACATGCATACGTATATATATATATATATATATATATATATATATATATATATATATATATATATATATGCAAATGCGTCCGTATACAAAATTATACAGTGGAAATCTACATATAGTTACATACACCGAATATAACATATATATGGTATATTTTTATAACACAACACATACATTCATATATATATATATATATATATATATATATATATATATATATATATATATATATATATATATACATATATATATACAATATTAACAATGTGTATAATTTCAACGAATAAAGCCATATTTGTATATGAATGGGTTTTGTGATAGGTAATAAAAAAATGAGTTTTAACTTGAAGCGTGATGAGAGAGAGAGAGAGAGAGAGAGAGAGAGAGAGAGAGAGAGAGAGAGAGAGAGAGAGAGAGAATCTGTTTGAGAGTGAGGGGAAAAATAGATTCATAGTCTTGTTTTACTAATGAAATACTACGTCTAAGCGCTGAAGAAAATCAATAAAAACTGCAAATATATATCACAAAGAAAAAAGATAAAACAACGATGCTTATTGACCGAAATACTGATTGAGGGTAAATTTAATACACTGCTTCCTCTATGTAGCGATCTTTGAAAACCCAGTAAAACAAACAATTGATAAAACACATCATACTAACTACAATAACAACACATAAAATGGTAACAAAGATGTTTAATGTTAGTGATTTGAGAGGGACGGAGTTTTGAGAGACTGAATCAAAAGTGATAAACTGAATGACAGATATTTAATGAATTTGGCACAGATTCAAAAGAAATATGTTCGAGAGATGATTTGTGTATATAAGTATGAAGGCAGGCATGTAGGGTAGATATGTCTGTATGCACATGTGTGAGATTTCATATATATATATATATATATATATATATATATATATATATATATATATATATAGGCGCAGGGGTTATTTATATATATATATATATAGGCGCAGGCGTTGCCATGTGGTAAGAAGATTGTTTCGCAACCACATGGTCCCGGGCTCAGTCCTATTGCCCAGCTCATTAGGCGTGTGACTTCTATTATAATAGCCTCAGGTAGGCCAAAGCCTTGTTCGTGGATTTAGTAGATGGAAACTGAAAGAAGCCAGTCCTATATATATGTAATGGTGTTGGACAAAATAACAGAAACACCTTAAAATTTCAAATACATTTATTTTAATATGTGTTTGGACCGCCTTTGGCAGTAATTACACCATGGATTCTAAAAAGTTTGAACTGTTTCTAAAGCATGTTGTGTCCATTATTCAGCTAAAACAGTCTCCAGTGCTGGTAGTGATGATGGGGAAGAATATTGACTCCTTTCATGTTTTTCTAAAATGCACTATAAATGTTCAACAGTATTGAGACATAGGGATTGTGGTTGCCAGAAAAGATGCTCAACTTCACTAGAATGCTCCTCGTGCCATTCAGCGTTGTGAAGTGATGCATTATTATCCTGAAAGATTGCGTTTCCCTCCGGAAATTGTTTTGCAAACATAGGATGAATTTGATCAGATACAATGCTTAAATAGTCTTGACTGTCATAGATCCTCCTCCATGTTTAACTGTTGGAAGAAGGAAGTCTGGATCAAATGCTTCTTTTGGCTGTCTCCACGAGTATACACGGCCGGTGGTCGGAAATAATGTAAAGGATGATTTGTCCGATAAAATAACGTTCTTCCATTCCTCTAGAGACCAATTGTGTAGGTTTTTGCTCCACCCTAAACGCTTTGCAATGTTCGTTTTTGAAAGGGTTTTCTGATTACAGCTCTCCCATGAAATCCAGCTTTGTGCAGCTTCCGTCGAACAGTTTTCTTGTGGAAACTGGGTTCTCGAGGTGGTCATGAAGCTCTGCTGTGATTTTGAGAGATGTACTTTCGTGATCCTTTCTAATAATTCAAGTAAGAGTCTGACGGTCCTTATCTGAAAGTTTTAGATTTCTTCCGGAGATGTGTTTCCATGAGGAGGTTTTACACTCTTTCTTAAAGGCTGTCATTACGTTCGAGACAGTACTTCTTGATATGCCAAACATTTCGGCTGTTTTCATTACACTAGCGCCTGCTATACGAACACCATCAATTTGACCTCTTTGAAAGTCCGATAGATCTGTCATTTTCATGAATTTGAATTACCTTTTTCCTCTGACATCTGAAATGAAACGGCAATTTTAACAAAACATATTTAGCAACACAAATAATAAATAAAAAAAATACAAAAGTAAACAAGCTTTTGACAGTTTTATAGATATTTCAAAATTATGGTGCTAGGCGTATTCCATTATTTTGACTGAATCCCTATATTTATGAGTGTGTGTGTGTGTGTGTGCGTGTGTGTGTGTGTGTGTGCGTGTGTGTGTGTGCGTGTGTGTGTGTGTGTATTGTACTTCCACCATTACTTGAGAACTGATTGTCTGTTTACGTCCCCGGTTCTAGCGGTTCACCAAAAGAAACCGATATAAGTACTAGGCTTACAAAGAATAAGTTCTGGGGTCGATTTGTTCGACCAGAAGACGGTGCTCCAGCATGATCGCTCTCAAATTACGGACGCAAGTAAAAGAGTTATATACAATACAGGCACACCCGTATATATTACAGCCCTACATACAAGCGTATATATGCATATATATATATATATATATATATATATATATATATATATATACACACACAAACACACAAACACACACACACGCACACACAAGCATACACGCTTAAATAATGCAACTATATACGTATATGTATGCATATAAACTTTTGTCTATATATATTGTGTGCGTTTGTGCGTGCATGTTATATTAGTTGTTTGATTCTTTTTCTCATAAAAGGGAGAGCGCAATTTTGTCATGTGTCAAATCTTTTCTACTCTTGTTATTGTAATAATCTAAATAAAGTTGTGGAAACACGGTATTATCTTATTTTTAATTCCATTTCGTCATTTCAAATATACCACCACTGTTATTCATAGATACAGTATACTACAACGACTATATTTGTATATCCTCAGAACAATGCCACTACGTTTTTTTTTATTATATTATATAATTATCACTTTAAAATAAGCATATTATGAAAAATATGGAGGCTGGATAAGAAGAATAATCCCCAGAATATTTGAAAAACAGAACCTCTTTTCAGTTCCTAATATAGCAATTATATCAAAATTTGTATGTTTAATCGATATGTATTTACATCTTGTTTCATATATTTGCAGATTTTTACATCAACCAGTCACCACAGCTAAACCAAAGGTGGCCTCAACATTCAAGTGTGCCTCAAAATCACATCGGTGTAGCTCGTGCTTCCGGTTTCGTAGGAAAACGTGGGCATATGCTTTCCGATGATGAAGATGAAGATACCGATAAATACTTAAAAAAACTTCATCTCTCCGAACGGAGGTCTACATGGCAACATACAAAAACTCGTAATCCTCTATCTGTCTCACGTATTGCGGAGTATTGCAATTCTCCCATGTTACCATTTGCTGGCTCAGAAGGTATTTTATTTTATATCGAATAATATTTCGAAATTCTTAAAATTATATATCACACTTTCAGCAGTTTAGCCTTATTTTCGTACTTGTTCATTAGTAATAAAATTGCACTACTAAAATTCATTCGTTTACTGCATATTTAATGCATTGGATTTTACGCCCTGCATGATAAATTATGGCTCTTCAGATTTTAATTTTAAATCTATTCAAATTCAAATTACAGAAACTCGCAAAACATAGAACCAAATACATATCAGATGTATTTTCGGATCTTTTTTAAAACGGGGGCCACATTTTTCATTAACGATACACTTTGAAACTTGGAACACTGGCAGAATGTGTCATATAAAACATATTTTTCTCTTAGTCTTCTTTAAAAAAAAAGAAGTCCATAAGTTATTCCATGTTAAAGTTGTCGTATTTCTGTAATTTCAACCAATCACTGACGTCCATTCAGCCGATATACATTAAGTGCCGACTACATAAACAAACGATTCTGAAACAATTAACCCTAACCCTAACCTTAACCTTAGGGTTAGGGTTAGGGTTAAAGCAAATTTAAAATGAAAAAAGCAAATAAAAGGAAGGTATGGAGATTAAATACGCTTTACATCGCATAATCAGCCAAAGGAGTAAATCTAAACAACTGAATACTTGTCAGTGATTGGTTGAAATTATCGAAATAAGACAATTTTTTACATGAAATAAATTCGAATACAAAAATATTTTTCTGTTCTATAACACAAAATAGATAAGTATACGAAGTTTGACAGTCTGTCCGTACCAAAAACACAACGTAAAACATTAATGAAAAATGTGGCCCCCGTTTTAAAAAAAGATCCGTATTTTCTTCTCCTCAGATTTATTCTGTGTGGTCCTTACATTAGACAGGAATTTGATAGTTGAGGTGACAAAACAAATAGCATTCCCGTACACTGTCGTACATTTCAGTAACAGTCCACACTTTGTTGGTAAAATATATACAACGCATTTACTAAAGAAAGATCCTCGAACGGTTCAACGCTGTTACACATATCTATTCATTACCTGTAACTAGAAAGGTGAAATGCAATATAATGTTTATTATTGTTAACAATTGGGCCCTAAATGAGATTTTATTGAGTAGATCCGATAAATGAAAATCATTCGGAACATTACCTTCACGTATTTTTGCAGATCGGTGATTACACAATCCCTTTTAACACTCTTTATTGAAAGATGCAGGTTGTAAGTTTCCATTGCTATTTCATGACTAGTTCGTTGACTAATTTCTAGTAAAATCTAAATATTGAGTTTGCTATCCAGATTTAACGATGAAATATTGCCAAACATAAGCAGTTAAACAAGTTTTCTTTTATGGTTTTAAACAAATGCCCTCTTAAACACTTTCTCTTGAGCGTACCATATTTGTGAGTAGCATTATATGCAAATGGTTCCATAATTAAATATAATACGCATAAGGTGAAATTCGGGATAGCGACAATTTGTAGTCCAACTTCGATTCGTTAGTGAAAGCATTTATTTAGGTAAAGTTTGCTAATTGAGCTCCACGAACAATGCAAGTAACAGCATGGTGACTTGCTTTCTTTTTGTACAATGCCGTAAACTTTGCAAAAGTCTCGTCCACAATGTAGTTTAAATGGACGGTATATATAAATTCGTATTACTTATGTTTAAGTAACAGATTGTTGCTGGAAATAAAGTATCGATATTATTTGGTCAAAATTGCACTTAGATTTGCTTTATCCTTTATTAAATTATGTGTCTGAAAAAGGGCATCAGTTACGATATTACATACAAGAGAATAGAAGACGCGAAGGTGTTGCTATAGGTCAAGCATAGACCAATGGTTAAGAAACATTTGTTTCTAAATCATGTGGTCTAAGGTTCAGCCGCACTATACATCTCCTTAGGCAAGTGTCTTCTGATATAGTTCCGGGTTTAACTTAGTTTTGTGAGAGGATTTAGTAGGTGGAAACTGACAAAAGCATATCGTGTGTGGGTGTGTATTTTGACGTAGCGTGTTGGTTATAAACTGTCATCATGAATACTCAAGAGATGTTCATTTTCAGTATTCAGAAACATGTATGGGCATAGGAAATACTTGCAGGTGAGATTAGCGATACGATATATTTGCAGCAGTAGAAAAACCACGCTAACAAATACATTTTTGCCTCTGCAAGCATGGAAACGTGGACGTTAAATAATGGTGCGAAGAAGTGGGAGACTTGTTTCGACATATCTCTCTCCGTTAGAGAAGTGGTGATTACATTTGGAAACATTCGCATGATAGAAAACGGTAAATGAGTAAAAGAATATCATAAGCTACATCAGTGTTGTTTTATATCAAATGCTAATTGTAGCTAAATTCGTTGAATTCTCTTCCATTTGGCCATTTCAATTTAAGATATGGTAATTTAATTTTATTCCTCTCTTGTATTTTATAAAAGCTCACGACATATCAGAACGAAGTTATCGATATTACTTAATAGTAGATTTTATTGGTAAAATAGCGGATTGCTGTGAATGGCAAACGGTAATATTAGGATCAGATTCAAGTTACTCATCTTTATGGTTTAAAAGCAAATCCTATAAAGTATCAACAGTAGAATTTGACTATCAGGATTTCAGAGTCGGTAAATTTTGAATTCTTGCCCATTTAATGGACTCTGTCGTCCAAACTAGATTAGTGACTAAATTAGTGGTCGGTGGTTAGTGTCAACGCTAGAAATGTATATATTGAGAGAGAAATCAATAAGAATAGTATGCAGAAGAAAGAAGATAGGGCAGCTTTTAATGCTTTATTCTTTTCATTATCTAGTACCGTCCTTCCGCATTCTGTGATCAAATAACGATCCAATCTATTTTGTTTCTCATCAGTTCGCAGCAAGTAATATAATTACAAGGGTTTCATTATAGAAGTATTCGACGATGGTGATTCTCTATCTACGCAAAATCATCTTTATAAACTAATATTTATAAATGCTTATGAAAACGCATTCCACATATTTGGCAAGCTTATTATTATAACGTGTTTCCTGTCCATTCGTGTTATTATATAACAAATGTTCATCTTACATTTCTTTATCTTTGTGGCAGCTGTCATTGCAACGGATTTCCATTTGGGTACTCAAACCTATTATCACTTTCGAGACCCATTTAGTTAGAAATGCTGGCGGAAATTAATTCCAAAACTGCATTTATATTCAAAACTATGTATGATATAATATTCGTAATTCTTCAGTAAATTCCTTCCATTACTTATCTAAAGGAATCTTTTGGGGCGTTAAATATGTATTCCATATGTAAGCGAGTTAATGAGAAACGCTTCGTATATATTCTAATGAGTAAACTATATGTTCTCTAACGAGTAAATGATAAGGAGAAAGAGAAAAGGGAGTTGGTTGTAGAAAATTTTAATTAGTTTCCTTCGTATTTCTTAAAAAAGTTTTATGTGCATTTGATACATGATAATAAATAAATATAATAAAATAATATGATTCTGTGTAAGAATTGTATTTTGATTGTTTTCCCTCAATTTGGAAGTAAAGCGTAGAGTAATGTCGTTTCTTTCTATGTTTTCATGAAAGTAAGAATAATACAGGGTGTATAAAATGCCATTATGTAAATTGCTAAATGATTGTCATTTGGTTTGCTTTCTTGCTCTTACAAATTTACAAATTTTCTGGAAATCTAGAACTTGACAACTCGAACAGCCAGATATAATAACCAACTTGCCATTGAATTAAGCTCTACGGCTTTGACCGAATAAACATAAATTGGAAATATATTATGCATTTATATCATGCAGCGAGCTGGCAGAATCGTTAGCACACCAGGCGAAATGCTTAGCGGTATTTCACCTGTACTATGTTTTGGATTAAAATTCCGCCGAGGTCGACTTTGGACTTTGTTTTTCGTGGGCGATTAAATAAGTACCAGTTATGCACTGGAGTGGATGTAATCCAATATCTCCTCCCCGAAATTTCAGGCCTTGTGCCTAGTAGAAAGGATATTATACAATTATCTCTAAACGCATGGTAGTCAAAGCTAGATCGTCTCTCGATACATTCTTCTCTCTCTCACTATTGACTCCACATTAATTAGGTCACGCATATTTCTACTGAACCCATTAGTGTTAATCTCCAAGAAAAAATACAAACATTGAAATGAAGTTTAGACACATTAAGAACTGCAGATCAACATTATTAGAAATAATTAGTCCACGATGAGGTGAGCTCGTGCGAATTGTTCCATCCCACATTCGGGGGCATGATCTTGTCCAAACTCGGCCAAATATTGCAGTCATTTTCATTATTTAGTCACAGTAATTTCCGAGATTGCGAATTCAAGTGGCTTAGTAATAAGGGTGTTGTTGTGATCGTAGGAGTGCGGTCTTCATTCTTGAACCGGGCGGTTCTGTTCTTGAGGAAGACTCTTCATATTGATGTTTTCTAATCCATTCAGCTTGCAAAAGTGAGTAATCCTGAGACTGACTGCTGTCCTGTCCAGATGGAGAATATATGCACCACAGAATCTGGGAAACCGATCACATGAGCCTAAGGCTCGGAAAGGACCTTGATCTATTTTAGATTTTCTATGTCATTTCTCGTGATCATTACACAAACTCCCTGGCCTGTGAGGCTGATGCTGAGTTTCTCTGCATGAAATAATATTTTTGTGAAAAGATAACAGTCGAAGGAAATTCTCCGAAGAAAGAATTCGACTAGTACATTTGTACGGAGAATGCCTCGTGTGAGATACTGAGAGAAAAGGATAGGAGTGATTTGGATGTCAAAGCTATGTAGGTAACTGTCTGTGTCATCTACTGCACAAGGAACTGGTTTCATTTTAAAATATTGTTTCCTATGAGACATTATTTAGCGTATCCTGCTGACATTTCATTCTCTTCATCATAACCATTTACAAATCTGAATTAATCATAAGTTCATTGGACATTAGAGAATATATATGAATATTATTATTTTTACATCTTTTGTCGTCTTATACTAACATTCTAAATGTCATATCTGTTAAAATCGATAGTTTGTTGATGACACGTGCATGTTATGATTCATTCTCACTGAAGCAAATAACAAAAATTATTATATCATGCTGTTTATATATTTCATATCCTAGAACTAGACATGTAAATTGAGATGTCACTGTGTTGTATAATGAACGTATCATAAACGAGTTCATGCCCGGTTATTGTTTTAACAATTACGTAACAAGTTATATAAAGACGATAGTTTTCATTTGTGTGTGGTGATATATTAGGAAGATTTCACATACACGCATTGAATTTGCCTTGACTTTTAATGTATCGATATTAATCACAGTGTTCTTTTTTTTTCTTAGGTGATGTTCCTCTGAAGTACAACTTGGAACAAGTTTATGTACTGATCAGACATGGTGATCGTACACCAATGCATTCGTTTCGGAACCATCCTAATCCAACGTTAGGATGTCATATGGATCAACAACTTTTTTCATCTTTCAGCCCATATTTAGAAGGATATTTGCCAACAATGATGGCATTCCAGGGTAAACAACATCCTGCCAGTGGATTTAAGAACTGGGCCCTCCATCCTAATCATCGAATTTGTGATGGGTCTCAGTTAACCGGGCTTGGTGTTCTTCAGCATCTCCAGATAGGAGAATTTCTCAAAGATACATATGTACATCGATGGAGGTTATTCGGAAATACTTTCAATGCTCGAAAAGTCTATATTCGTAGCACCGAATACTCCAGAACTTACCAAAGTGCCATAGCTTTCCTCTATGGATTTCTACCGCATTTCAATCTCACAGAACTTCTCATTGAACGCTCATCCAATCTATTGATGTGCTCTCAACGTTATTTTGGTTCTTCTTGCCACTGTCCAGTAATCCATGCTCTAAAACAGTCAACCGATCGTCTAGCATCGTTTCTTATACAAAACAATTCACAGTATTACTATTTGGCACAGAAAATAGCCGCTGTATATAATTTAAAAGTCCCTCAACTTCCATGGGCCAGTGCAATGATGGACGTTTTTATGTTTTACGCCTGCCACAATATCAGTCTCCCTTGTAATGGCAAGGGTCAATGCATAGATTGGATGGTATTGGACAATTTATGGGAACATCTCGATCAAAACGGGAATCGTCAGGTGACTTCGGACAGCACCAATCTCAAACGACACCGCCTTGCCACATACCCGTTTCTGTACGAGATCGTGCAATCAATGAAATCGTACATGCACGGAAACCCAACGACTAAACTCTTCCTTTACTCGGGTCACGACGTCACAGTAACACCTGTGCTAACTGCACTCGGTGCTCACAGTGGCAAGTGGCCACCTTATGCTTCCAGAATAATATTCGAGATGTACAGTTTACGGCGAAACCGACAAAAGAAATATTACATTAGGCTATTATACAACGGACGTGATATAACAAATTTGACACCGTTTTGTGGTTCTGCTACAAGCGAAACCT
The DNA here is from genome assembly GCF_046866305.1 of Octopus bimaculoides. Classification (NCBI taxonomy): domain Eukaryota; kingdom Metazoa; phylum Mollusca; class Cephalopoda; order Octopoda; family Octopodidae; genus Octopus; species Octopus bimaculoides. Next base: position 16,076,831 of record NC_142933.1, read on the forward strand.
TATGCTCATTCGAAAAATTTTCAAATTTTGTAAATAAAGACAGTTTAAGAAGAATTGGCATTAGTGACTATAAAGATGCTTGTAGTCAAGGACTTCAACCATCAGAAAATAAATAAACTACATAAAAATTTGTTTTGCAAATGGATGAAAGAGGTATTTCATGAATAAAAAAAAAAAAAAACAGTCATATAAATTTCGAGGGAAAAGAAAACATAACTGTACATAATGTCTGAATGCATGTATGTATGTTAGTTGCTAAATGCATACATACACACACGTACACACACACAAACATATATAAATGTATATGTATATACACATCTGTATTCATACATATACGTATATATGACTTTATATATACATATATGTATATATGTACAGAGACACACGTATATATGTATATGAACAATAAGAATATATATATGTAGCTGTGTATGATATGCATTATATATATATATATATATATATATATATATATATATATATGGACACTCACTCACATACAGGAAAACCTATCCTAGCGTCATATAATTTACATTTACACGAAGGCAAACCATATTTATATCAAGATGTATAATTTAGTATGTAAATTACACATATGTTAACATCTACACTTGTATGTGCAGAAATAGTTACATATATATTTATGTATGTATATATATATATATATATATATATATATATATATATATATATATATATTATATTTATATATATATATGCATATGTATTTTAGGTGTGTATGTATGTAAGAGCGTAAACGGCAAATATTATCATAATTGAGAACATATATATATATATATATATATATATATATATATATATATATATATATATATACATATGCGTGTATATATATATATATATATATGTATAAGTGTATATATATATGTACGTACATGTATGCATTTATATATGCGTGTGTATATATATGAGTATGTATGAATGTATAAGTATAAATATGTATGAATATATGTGTGTCTATATATATAAGTATGCATATGTATGTAGATACGTACATATATATATATACATATATATGTATGTACATATATAAATACACATATATACACATGTATATATATATATATATATATCCACACATATATGTAGGTATATATACCCGCATATATATACATATATATATATATTACGTGAACTCTCAAAATACCTGCATAGATTTTTATATCCTGAATGAAAACGATCTCATTAACTCGTTGGTGGATCATGGTGAAAAAAGATGGTCTCTGATATTTTTTTCTGTTTTATGGGTTGTTATTTTTGAAGACAAAGAAAGAAAATAAATTACAGAAAAAAAAACACGAAATGATATTGAATTAAAGGAAACAGCACAGTTTCCATTTTTCTATAAAAAAATTTGGTTTTGTTAAGTTCTTCATTTTCTTTTCTCGAAAGAAATGCATGATTATAGCATTTTAAGAACGTGATTCACAATACATCTGTGTACATATAATCATTTTTTACTTGTTTTCGATTTTTTTTTATACATTAGAAATGTATTTATTCCTGTCTTTCCAAATTTAAGTAATTTCAAATTGAAGTAATCCTTTCTTTCGGTTATATTTGATGTACATTTTAAATATCCTTCCTTTGGCATATACATTCAGACACACATAAACTATAATATGAATATTGCCTCAAAATCATCTTAATATATATATATAATCTATAGACATTAGCACTGCTTCCATACGGAAAATGCATAGACGTCTGTCACGTATATTGAAATGCTCTATCTAATTCATTGTGCTACTGATAGATGTGACATATTAAGAGCATATTTCATAATTTTCATTATGTAAACCTGATACATCGCTTTCGAGCGTATCATAGAAGTATACATAAGTGGTTGAGATACATTTAATTCTGAAACAAAAAACATTTCTAAAACGTATTTACATGTCATATTTCTTTACGCAAGAATATAAGCTTATTTGTTTGACATGTAGACGCTGGAGTATCCAATCTGAGCTGCTTATTTGCGATCATTACTACATGCAGCAATACAATTATCAGTAGCGATCGTCATTTAATTTGCTATTAAGAATCTTTCGCAACTTACATAATTTTTAACATTGACATGTTAGTTCCTCAGAAGCTTTCTTTTACCATCAGAAGTGCGTATAAAGACGTTATTGGGTCATCCCAATAAATTTGCAATCTGCTGATAGTTATGGCCATATAAATAGTGACAACGTATCATTTTTCTTTATTACTGGAGTTTAAAGAGTAATTGCATATTATTTATAATAATCGTAGTAAAAATTGCATCCAAATATTAGGACCAAATACGAAGGGGTGCTGAAAATTTCCTGACTTTAATGGTATGGCGAAAGAGTGGAGATGTCACCTTTACAGGAAAAGTAGAGCAAATATTTAGGACAAGATAAGTGAAAACGCATGATATACCATATGACTTTCTGTTTTTTTTTTTTTTTTGCAGATTTAACACATGATGTCAGCTTTTACAGCGGATTTTGGAACAACAATAACGCAGGGGTTCCTGTAGGTCCTCTTTTTTGTAAGGGAAAGGAGGGTCGGAAATGCATGGTGAAATGAAGAAAGTCTTGAAGGATGGCTGCCCGTATCCTACTGTACAGTAAAAATCTGGGTGTCAAGTTTCGTATTGGTCATTTAGAGGTCACAGACGAACCCCGTTCATGACGGTCAATTATCGCGACCGCAGAGAAAAGAGCCGACGCTATGCACGTCATGCTTCTCGGCGACCGACAGATTTCAACTCGAGTCATAACTGAAACTCTGAGTATTTCCTACGAGATTTCTGGCCACATTATCCACAACCTAGTCATGAGTAAGCTTTTCAAAAAAATGGGTGCTGAAAAGCTTGAACGCAGATGAAAGCGCATCCCAGTGAGAAGAAAAAGTGATTTAGGACCGGTTAGCCGCGGCAGAGGCTCGTCTAGTCACCATGGGGGAATTGTGGCTTTATGATCCCTAAATCAATCAGCAATCACTGGAGTGATACCACAATGGTTCACTGCGACTCGAGATATTTCGGACTCAGAAATCAGCTGCAAAGTTTCTGCCTTCATTTTTCTGGGACAAAGACGGCGTACTCTTCATGAAACACCTGCCAATGTTGCACGATCAATGCAGAATACTATTCTCTGTTGGACGAACTGCGTGAAACTTTGAAGAAGACACACCATCGAAATGTAAGCCGTATTTTCCCGCTTTGCAGGACAGTGCACTAGCAAATAAAGCTCATGAAAGTCTACGGAAAATGCACGTCTTTGGCTTCGATTTGGTAGACCACCCATCTTACTCTCCTGCCGTGCCCGCTCCGATTATCACCTCTTTCCACAACTGAAGAAACATCTCAAGGGGGCAAAATATCACTCTGGTTCGGAAGTGATCGCTGTTACAGAGGCCTGGCTGGAGGCCCAACGTTCCAAGATGTTTTTAAAAGCTTAGAAAAAATTGAAGACCTGCTTGAATGAATATGTAAATTTTAAAAGGGAATATATTGAATTAAATCATAATTAATTGATCCTCCAGTATTTTCTTTTAACCAAAGCCAGGAACCTTTCTACACACACTCGTAGATATAATATTAGATTTTAAGGAGTATGGTGTAAGTACTACTGGTTGTCCGTTTATAAGTTGAAGTTTGTATCGCAGTAGACGTTGTTTGCAATGCATTTAAAATTTCTAGGGAGTAACGTATCACGTTTCATAATACATATCTGTGTCATTTGATTTGTGCAACAATTTACGATAATGGCTGCAACAGTCATCCACAGTTATATGGATTAATCAGTGACATGGATGATTCGAAAACACATTCAATGCTAATTTATTTGCTTTTTCCTCTTCTATACTTACTTGTATTTAGTTAGATATTCATGAGCTCAAATACACTCGAGGTCTAGGAGCATTCTATTCTATCTTTTTATATAGACCACTAAATAGATAGAATTATCTCCCTTGATAGACATAGGAGATCGCGGAAAACATTTCTGTTCAGTTTACTACTGGCTACAGTCGGCCACTTTCAAGTTATTTTGTTACGTAGTACCAACATACTTCTTACTGGATGTCATGCAGTCATATTCCCAAACGTTGTGTCAGCATTGGTGTGTGTAAAGCATGAGGTTGCTTTCGAATTTTGGCACAAGGCCAGCATTGTTGTAGGAGAGGTTAAGTCTGTTTCTTCAACTCCAGTGCGCAACTGGTACTTATTTTATAGAGAGTGGAAACGGTGAAAGGCAAAGTTGACCACAGCAGATTAGTTGTAATATTACCAACATTTCAGGAACCAAACAATCTCATAGGAGAAGAAAACTTACTTCAGTAACTAGATTAAATCTTTGGTAAAGTGTTCAGAACATCCATCTCGAATTGTATTGTGTATCATATTTGTAAAGAATTTGAACAATTTAATCTAAAGCAGTTTTGATCGGAGATAAGCACAAATTTCATCAGTTTATCATCATGTTGGGAAAATAGCATGTTGCAACGGAAGCCATATGGCAACACCATCTCTGACCCATTGTCACACAATCACTGTAATTTCTTGGCATATCCTCCGGATTTTTCTGTTCTGCTATTGTCCATTCGTCATAGACTAGCATTTGGAATTGTCTGGTGCATTAATATTACAGCGTTGAAGTGATATTGGGAAATCTAATTTTCTGCATGACCTCCAGAAAAGAATGAGCTGGCAGTACGTAAAATAAACAACTGCAGTAGCTATGTCTTGATCGACCGGGGTTAGCAATTAACTGAATAAGAATATCCACCAAATGAAGCAAGGAAAATAAATCCACTTTGTTCTCATATTTTTAAGAGGGCAGCGGAATAGAATGCTTTTAGATCTGTAGTATATTTGGGTTCATTGTGAGGAATATTTGATATTCATACCACAGCGTATATGTTTATAAATTATTGGCTTCCCTATGATTAATCGGAGAGAAGTCATATTTCTGATTTCGTGACTGTATTTATACATGAACTTGTCGATGGCATTGCAGTTGCTATATATGCAATCTATACCAATACCAGAATATTGGGGATAGAGTTGATACATTAGCTAAATTTGAAATGAATTTAATGGCACAGAGCATTTTAATCGTACAGTAATATTACGAAAAAGATTTTTGTTTTGGTTGTTTGAAATACTTCGGAAGGCCTTTTGACGTTATTACATAGTATAGACATTATAAACAAGCAATCCAAGTGTAAATTAAATGCATCGGTTGAGGATAATCGAATTGCAATTAATGAATATACTGTTGTTGACTGAATGTGCAGCATACTATATTACAATGGCAGTGACAAGTGACACTTCGACAGGAACAACTTCAAGTCTTAATTTCCATTTCGTTGTGGTATATGCATTAGTAATTACAGTGCTGCATCCGAGGCCGCTGCAACGATTTTACAAATGGATACAACAGACTCAGCTGGAACTTTGAATTCACTTTCCAGTAATTAATTTACTGAAGTAAACACATTTCAAATGTTGTATATAAGGGTATCTTTTTCCACTCAGAAATATTTAAAATGTCTTATCGCTACTGATGCATTGTCTGACAGAAATGGGTAGAGCTCTTGCAGTTGTTTTATATATTCAAAGCGGAAATTGTAACTAGACATCGTAGGAAGATAAATTACCATTTATTCACTGATTTGAAGAATATTACGACAATGTGAGCAGCAAATGTCTTGGATAGGAATGAACATAGACAATTATCCTCGCCTTGTCAATATCACACTGTGACCAAATTTTGGATGTATCTAGAAAATGGAATTTAGCCTGGTATACCTATTTTGAAAGGTTTCCTAATGTCTATCTGTTATCCGTTCAACGAACTGCTATTGGAGATCTGCTTGTCTCTCGCCCGGAGTTTCAGCTATTTATCTGCAGCCTGTGTGGTAGTTCATTTTGATGTCGGGTCTCACGTCTACTTGAAGATGAATTATTGGTAGCAATATCTATTTGTTTTCCTTACAGCTGATGTTCATTTGTTTATACACCTACAAGAGTACTTACACTTACAGAAGAGGCTGCCCATAAATAAGCAACATCCTTCTCTGACAGTAGTGATGCGTCACTTTTAACAAATCACTTATTAATGGGAACAGTATATTCACTCGTAACCATGATTTAAACAGACACACCCGAAATTTGGCAACCTGCTTAATTAAATCAGTTATAATGAGACGCCGAAGACTTGTATACCATCAGAATTGGAAACTCGACATACTAAGCACCTCGCTAAATCTGGCGCATTACTGCTTCATTTCCAGGGATAACAGTTTTTGGAATACTTTTAATAAAACAGGACAGAAATAAACGGAAACAAGAAGTAAAAGAGACCATTGAGAGAATTAGAGAAGTAGAGACAAAGAGGAACATAATAGGCAGAGAGAAAGTGGAGAAACTGGAACATGTATGAAAACAATCAAATGCAGAGGGAGAAAATAAATGAATTTGACAGCAGCTCCAGCGTAAAAAAAGAAGAATAACAAAAAGCTGGAGAGAGAGAGAGAGAGAGAGAGAGAGAGAGAGAGTGTGTGTGTGTGTGTGTGTGTGTAAGTGCGTGACAGAGAACATGAGAGAATGGGCGAAACAAAATTTAAAACTTGAGTGTTGGCGTAGAATATTAAAACATCGAGATGTACCACTCAAGTGGTGCCAATGGAGAAGGCAATTATCACATAAAATGAAAGTTTGGGTGGAGAAATAGACACGCCCCCACACAAACATTATTATCTATGTGCGTGTATTTATCTAAGTGTATATGTGTTGGTTATATTTTTGAAAAGAGTGTTTCGGTTTAAAGAAAACTGTTTAGTTGGAATGCGTAAGGTGACTGATAAATACATTTGATCTTGTGTCCGTTACTGATGTTTCTCTAGTGCAATGTCACTGAGGATCAATATACTTGCGGATGTGTCTCTGTATACAGACCACAAGAGAATTATTCCCATGCTCGGTTTACTAGAATCAAAAATTTAATTTCACACAATGGGAACTCTATTGTTTAAATTACTCGAACGTACTAAATACTCATAAACTTTACTTGATGTGAATAGTTAGAATACTTTTCATCATAAACTGAAACAAATCAATTATATTTACTATAAACATAAATTTCGGAAAGTGTCCATATACAATTGACTTGTTAGAAATTTCAGTCCCCTTTCATAGTATGAGGATATAGCTAAGAAAGAGGCTTAGTATTAATGGCTGTCATGCATTTGGAAACTAGGTTTGACCCTAAGAGAAACAACGTAACAACACAGTTGAAATGGCAGTCAGTTTGCAATAATGAATATCATTGGCCTTTAAGAATCAATTTAGGACGAAAACTCATATAGCTCACAAATAGAGCCACGTGGACGAAATGTCGTTCTCACCTGTTAAGAATTCTTGGTTCAATATTTTTTGGCGAGTCTGTGTAAGGATCATTCTGTAAAAATCCAATCACATTTAAACTCATTACATATCCATTAAAAATTTAACAGCTTTTTACCTATTTTTTTTTCTTCGTCACCACTGTATATTCTCTAAATGTTCCCTTGCGCAGCCGAGATCAGTATTCTTTCGTTAAACTTCATCAATAAATTATTGAGCACCGTTCCACAATAATCGTCTAAGCTTCAATACCGAGTACGTAATCGTTCGTTCGATATCATCATTAGCATCATCATCGTCGTCATCCTCCTTACTATTGTCATCCTCTACATCCTCGTTATAATCAACAGTATTATCCATTATTATTATTATTGTTCAGTAGTTTTATTTTTATAACGTGCTTTCACTTCACTACCGAGCGCAGCTCTGTGCGCCTTGGGTAGTATGTGCTGTGGTTTGCTGTGATGCTCTTATTGTTACTACAAGAAGTGCACGATACGATGGAGAATCACTCTGTTGAGATAAATATTCCGAGTGAATATGTATTTTTCAGGTTAAAAATGAAAAGTGTGCAGAAATGAAGAGATTTAAAATATTCTACGTTCCTTTACGAAAACAACACCGTCATCAATTTCCGTTTATTTATAACTTGTAACAAAGGAAGAACGAAAAAAAAAATAAGAAAAGAGAAAAGAACGAGAGCACAGCAAAAAAGTTCTGAGTAAATATGATAGAATTCTTTTGTGACATTGTTTGTTCGTACAGGCTATGTCGATAGTCATTCGCAAATTTATTTATTCCCAGGCATTTTGAGGACTAAAAATAGTGGCATCAGAACATTTTCTGAGAATGTTTACTTTCAGATGTTCTTTAAATTTAGAGCCGTTTCATTTAAAATGATCGGCCGAAATGCTGTTATCGTGTCTGACGTCATAGCCATGACCGTTGACTCTTTTATCTATTTTTTCTGTTGCACAACTAAGATAAACAGAGTTCGGTTTGGTGCACCGTGTTGCGTACATTAAATGGCAAGAGTTACAATCCATCACATTTCTGTTATAATTTATGGGGATCTCACTTGACTAATATTGTTGCACAATGAATAAAGCTTTTTTCAGGGTAGAGCTTTCAGAAGCTTTAAATGAGTTTCCATTGGAAACAATATGTGGGAGGAAGCAGGTGTGTAAAATAACACTGTAACTATTCGGCTTACTGAAAACTTAACTTCTTGTATCGAAAACGTCGACGCTAACTCTTTAAACGCTGGGTGCGAATTTTATGTAAAGCTTATTTTTTTCTCGAAGCAGTTACATAAGTGCAAAAAGTGGGCGAATTATCATGTAAGCCGAGTAACATCCCATAAAGAAACATAAAATTCATCAGTTAATCAATACTGGTATACTAATTCTTGACCGTGTAGTGTCTTTAATGTCACCAGTAATTATGTCTAAATGTTTGCCATTAAGTCGAGCGATATCACCTGCCATGGTGATACCATGGCTCATTTTGCCTGGTGGGAAAAATTTATGCAAACATTGTGTAGACAAAGGTTTACCGCTCTTCTGTATACAGTATGTTATTGCACCTACTAAGGAAATCATTACTAGCGCACGTTGAAATGCAGAAGTATGTCAATCAAAGTAGCTACATGTTAGTGTTCTTAGAGCCACACATCATCCTTGAGGTAGCATATATAATTCAGAAGCATACCTGTACATAAGAGTGCACCATTATATAACAATTTGAGTGCAGAATACTCAGGGCTAGATTTGACGCAACGTGTCATATTCTACAATTCTGGAGTCAGATACGAGAGTGATCACGAATAGGCTTTCGCTTGAACTCAATGGGACCTCCTCGTTGATGTTTATAACAATAACATATCCATTTGTAATACGTTTCCGTTTTGGCTATTGAAGAAGACCACCCGCCTTTTAGATGATCTGTGCTCACAATACACGTGAATGTAATATGAACACACAGTGGACCTGTACTTCCAGAAACTGTTTTGTTTCGACCGCATTATGTGACTCCTCGATCAAAGGCCCCTCACCGGAGAAATGAATTTTAAAAAGCGCGAATTATATTTTAAAGGAATAAAAAAAAATATTCCATGTGTGCCAAACATAATTCCATAGTTGCTTGCATAACATTGAGAATCCAAATAATAACATATATATTCATAATTTCTGGCACTTCAAAAATATCTGATCATGATCACTGTTGTTTATCAAACAAGTGTACCTAATCTATTTAGACACTGAACATTCATAATATACGCGAGTCACCGGTGTAAAGGGACTATGAGAGAAAACAATGCTTTGATTCTCTCTGTTATACGAGCATCAAACCCGTTGTCTCGGACAGAAATTATGTTACTGCATCACTCTTGATTTTGTGAAACGTAAATGAGAGCCTTGGCGGCATACAAATTCATAATGTAAATGCACACAGCAAGAAACTGAGGTTCAATACACTACTATTTCTAGCAATTAGTAGACTTCGTTAAATAGTACCCTTTAAATTATCTCCTCTTCATTTAATTTAAGGATGCGTGTTATAAAATCAGAAGTTTTATAGATTTGTTATTGCGGTATTAAAATGCATTGTACATGTGAATATTTTAACTGTCTCAAGTAACACAAATCCCACATTGAGAGTTTGAATAAATGCTGATAACATTTGACAGGAAAATTGGAAAAAGAAAAAGACAATCAATAAACAAACATTTGGTTGGCATGTGAAATCAACGTTAATTAATTGAAATATTGGTTTGTTATAAAAACAGCAATAATAAAAACTGCACTTCAACAGCAAATAGTACTTGTAGTTAATATTATTGCATCTGCTACCACGGAAGAAAATATTTTCAGGAATTTTCATGGTAAAAAATAAATAAAGAAAAATATTGCTCTGAGTGAAACAAATCGATTAATCAAATTAGTGAACTATTTAAGTATGACAGCCATTAACACAGTGAGCGGCTAAATTATTTTTTGTAATGATGCAGACGCACAAATACGCCACAAATTTCTAGGGATGGTGAATATGAACATTTTTTTTCTAAATTGATAACAAAATGATGTTTTTTTTTCTCTCCAGGCTTTCGAATTTACAAAGGATAAGAGAATGAATATGATGATTATAATAATCGAAAGATAATATTTGTGCGAGGAAGGGATAATTGTCTTCTGTCTAGGTTTGTTTGACATAGAAATAGATTACTACCTCACCGTGTGAGGTAGATTTATTAGGAATAGAAATAATACAATTTAACACGGGAGCAAATAGCAATATATGTTAATTAAAGTACTTTAACTGGAAACCTATAAAACATTCAAGAGGATTAAAGCGAACCTGTGTTCTTATCCACACAAGCATCCTGTAGATGCCCGCTGGCAGAAACCGTTTGTTACTTAGAACCTAGTGAAACAAAATTCTTAAATTGAAGTACCACCACTAGAAATACAGCGGGCTTATTATGGATATGATCCTAAGATAATTAATATGTGCAAGTATATTCTACCAATAGAGAATTCCCTGCATCATACAAAGTTAAAAGTTACATTAAATGTTGCTGCATGTTGCTAGGTCTAGCAATAGTTTCCTAATTATTGCTGGTGCTGCAAGCAGTTGATAAAAGCCGTTGAAATAATATTTTCACTATTCATGATTAAATGTTATAGTATCCAGTGTTACATCAATTTAGACTCGCGTGTCAACATCATATAATAAATCCGTAGGGAAGATTTAACCCCAATCACTAGTACGACCCTTGACTTCCAGGATACCAGCGCTTCGACGTCAAAATAACCTATAGATTTAAGAGCGTTATAAAACATTGTGATAAAACACACCGGCGTGATAAAACATGCTGTTTCAGCAATAGTTTTTTTTTAGCCAACATTACAAGTACATTGAGGAAGGAAGTTCTTGGCTTTAATGATTTAGACAGGTAAAGAAATATAAGGGTAACAACTGAAAATCTGAATGAAAAACCCAAATGAAAACAAAGTGACGAAGCGAATTTCATATTTAACAAGTATTTATTCAATTTCCAGAACCACACACACGCACCACACATGCACACACACATGTCATACACACACACATTGCACGCGCGTACACACACACATATACACACTCAAACTCATGACTTTAAAGAAAAAAAATTAAAATTACTTAGGATGTTTGTTGCGCAAACAGCATATTTAAGTTGCAACAAGAATATTTAACATAGCGAACGAAAGAAATTTGAGCGAATTGCTTGGGGTGATTATTTTTGTATCAAGACTTAATATTTCCTTCTTCATTTAGAAGGTGTATCTGGCATGTATTGAAATTGCTTGAAACTAAATTCCCGAAAAAAAGTGCGATGGAGACCAAATGCTACAAATTAATGTCTATTAGAGTGGGTCTCAGATGTCTCAGAAACAGTTGAAAATGGCTTTAAGTATTATCACACGCAGGAAGAACTGTAATTGCATGTGTCAGCTGTTGGAAAATAAACGAGAGAAAGGAAGAGTAGGTGATATAATACAATCTAGCATATCCGACGAGTGTCTGAAGGTTGAGTCTATGTAATAAAACTCTCCATTTTTTTCTCTCCCTGCATCTCCTGCGCTGTGTACAAGCTGCCTCAGTTTCCATATTTTCATAGATACTATATTTTATTCGATTCCAGACGCCAGTTTTACGAACCACAAAAATAAACACTACATACAACGAACCAAAAAATGATATAGACCTGTGAAAATAATAATGGATACACGTTTCCATAAATATATACACAGATATATACACACAAATATGAACAAACAGAGAGACAGAGACACACATATATGTTTGTATAAGTGTATATGTATTTAGATATACATGTGCATACATATCTGTATATATATATATATATATATATATATATATATATATATATATATATATATATATATATATATATATGTGTGTGTGTGTGTGTGTGTGTGTGTGTGTGTGTGTATCGTATACCTAGCAACCATGGCTGCCTATCGTTAGATAGAAAATAATTCTTTTTTAGCTAATCGCACTTCGATATGGAGAAATAATCAACCTTATGCCCCGATGAAACCTCTATTTTTCCTGGAAATTTGTATATTTTGAACGGATTACTTGAAGTTCAATTTCTTCCTATAGCTCGATCCTTGCATCTTACATATACACACACACACACACACACACACACACACACACACACACATATATATATATATATATATATATATATATATTATATACATATATGCGTGTGCATGTATGCGTGCGTGTGTACATGTGTGTGTGTATGCATACAGTGTCAGCTACTATGTGAACAAAATATTCTGAACCATAAACGGCACAAGATTGACTAATATCTTACCGTTGAGAATGCTTTGTTCCTTTGACTGCGGAAGGCACATTCACAAAGAATGTCTGAAGTTATTTTCTTATCTTAAACAAGCGATAAATATAAAGATCGCAGTCTCAAAAATCACTGTGATTCGTTAGTGACGTAGTGAAGGAGATGGTTTGTCTTTTGATTGTCAGTGTTAAATACGAAGCTTGTATGTTGGCACTGAAATAATGGAAATAATCTCAACAGTCAAACATTGCCAGAAATGCTGAGTCTGTACAAGTCCAGGATATCTCAAGAGAATTATGGCAAAAAAATGAAAGCCATTGTAAATCCTCTCAATATGTCAGGACCAACTTTTAGAGGGGTTGTGCAGGAAGACATCAAAAGCAGATCCTATATTAGGGGAAGAGAGGCGTTCATGCCTACTATGATTCGAGAGCATAGTATGATCTTGTTTAACAAACTTAAGCAGATGAGGCATCCACCTTTCAGATAGCAAAAACATTTTTCGAAATCGATAAGTGAACAGGGGGAATAAAAAGAATGCTCTCATCTACCCATACAGTAGTTGCCACTAATAAGCACATCAAATTCGCAAGTCTATCATGGTCCTGGGGTCACGAGTAATAAAGAAGATGTCATGATTTCTCAAATTTCTACGCAAGGACTTGGCAAGTGAAAACCTAATATCTTCGGTCAAGAGAGTGCCTGCTGTTTCAAAGTCAGCAGGAAACAGGAAATTCTGTCCGAAAAAGTTCGTCTCCAAATCATAACCCCTGGTATTAGATCGCTTGACCCTTGCCCTAATACGTTTGGAGCATCGTTGAGAGGAAAGGCAAACGGTATGCTTACAGTACAAATAATTTCTTGATTCTCTGCTTTTGGAGGTATTATGTCTAACAAGAATAACAATAACCTGATTATCGCATTTAATTGTTTCTGAAGCTATAGGGAGGCAATAATGAAAGCTGATGGCGGTTACATTGAATAGAGTTTTTCCTATGTGTGTGTGCTACAATGTATACACCTAATTCTATGAACATGTATTGGTTTTTCCAATAAACATATCTCCTTCCATTAAATTTTGTTCTCAAACAGCTAATGTATTCTGCAAATATATATATATATATATAGGAAGAAGAAAATGGAAATTCATGAGGCTAACATAACTTCTAATAGGATTATAATAGAAGTTATATATATACATACACATATATTTACATGTATGTATGTGAATACATATGTGTGTGTATGCATACATATATGTATATGTATATATATGCATATATATGTGAACATGTGTATATATATATATATATATATGCGTATGCATGTGAATATGTATATATATATATATATATATATATATATATATATATATATAATATATAGTTTTAGGGAAAATAACCAATTTTCAAGAACTCATCGATGAAAATCCACTATCACATATAGAAAAATTTATAATTAAAAGCACACTAAATGAGTATAATATAAAGTAAAGTAAATACCATAAGATAAATATAATAAAAAGATTACACGTGTTTCATAACCAATTTTCAAATAGAAAATAAATTTAAATCGATTAAAATCAATTGAAATTATCGAAAATAAATTATATTCAAAAATATAGCTACTCGTCAGATCGTAAGTAGAACAATAATTAGATATATATCTCAACCAACAATAAGTACCAAATGAATTAATATGAAATACTTATTATATAAAGATAGAAAAATTATTTTAAAATATCATAATATCAAAATAATAACCATTCAATAATCATCCCTTCATCGATTATATTAACATGTATATTATATACAAAAAACATCTTACATAAATTATCATTTTTTTAAATACAAGTTGAACGAAGTTTAAGTTTAAAATAATAATGAAGATAAAATTAGTACAAAATTAGTATATATATATATATATATATATATATATATATATATATATATATATATATATATATATATACACACACAGATAAGGAAAGAGAACGAGATAGGGAAAGAAAGAAGGGTTATTTAAAATAGGATGATTCGGTGTCATGTGACGTTTCGTAAGAGTTTTAAGTCGCATGGAGCCGAATCAAAGAATTATATAAAGAAAAAAAACATCTACTAAATATGCTAAGTGTTTTCGCTCTCGTTTGTTTACTCTACTAACCCGACGAGTTGTATACATACGAGTTATGTGTGTGTGTATTTATGTACGTGCATATGTGTGTATGTGTGAGTGTTTATATGAGTTAATGAACACAGATATGTAAAACTCAACATAGTTTTACAGATATATGTTTATTCAGTAACACTTGGTCTCAGTTCCATATGCTTAAAGATATGTGCTATACACTATCTTCACGTCATGAGATGTTCGGCGTCAGAATGAAGAAAATTGAACTGAAACATGTTTGCCTTGGTCAGTTTACATCATGTGTTTTAACTATATTTACAACTCAAATGCATTCAATGGAAGCCCCTTGTGGTAGGGAGGACAGTATGATAATAACAGCTCCGATTTTTGAGGGTCAGCATTTTTCCCATTGAATGCAACTGTCCTTTGAGCAAAATTATTGCCGAATGTATCATCCTTCTTTGCTGTGAGGTATTTCAGTGACGTTAGCTATAAAATGATGTAGATGCGCATTTGAAAGTCGGAGGTTACTATGAGTTAACGCAACCAGCATTAGTATCAGAAACTCGTAATTACTCTGAGCATTTTGAATTATATAGTCTGCTCTTACGTGTAGGATGTGATAACAGCCTGTTATCGGACTGTAGTTCAAAGTTCATTAATATGTCAAGCCTCTGACTGCAAGTGTCATAGTTACGTTCACCTACTGATGATAACTGCAGTGTAGGGGAACATGTGTAAGTGCAACTGTATTTCCATGTACAATACTCCTAGTTGGTGTTTGAGATAGTTGGCTGTGATATGTTGGAGTGCGTAGTAAATGTTGTGACTGTGCGTGTTGGCTTCCGTTGCAGTATGAGAGATTCAAGATAAGAGCTATTATATTAACATGAGTAGCATTGACGCAATAGAAATGCAAGTATCTGAAGAATACATCTGGTTACAATATAAGTGAAAATTACATGTTCGAATATGTAATTCACAAGATCTAACCGGAACAGAGCACGAGATTCGTAATACAGACTTTCCTCGACACCGCATTAACACAGGAAGGGTATCCAGATGAGGTCTTCTCAGAGATATGCAGAACAAGAACACTTTTCTGATATCTGTAATTAGATTATGTATTTACACATATATATGTATATATATATATATATACATATAAATACATATATATGTGTATCGATATATGTATTGTATACATACATACATACATACATATATATATATATATATATATATATATATATATATATACGCATTCATGTATATATACATATATATACATATGTATGCATGTTCACATAGGTACATGTTCCTATATATATATACTTATATATGTATATAATTATATATCTATATATCTAAATACGTATATATATGTACACACTTACACACAGATGTATATATATACATATACATATATATATATATATATATATATATATATATATATATATATATATATATATATATATATATATATATATATATATATATATATGTGTGTGTGTGTGTGTGTGTGTGTGTGTGCGTGTGTGCGTGCCTCTGTGTGTGTGCGTGTGTGTGTGTGAACGCAGTTGTTTTGCAGCAAGTTACACTGATAGGAAGGAGGTAGTCATATTTAGAATATGAATTTATACAGCTATGAAGAATGAACATCAGAACGCGAAATGAACTGAGAAATCAGTTAACGGAAATGATGTTCTGTGATAACTTTACACAGGCACAGTATTGTTTCTGTCACTCCAATGCCTCGAGATATTTTTGAAGTGCACTCTTTCGGTTATCGCATAGTTTTATTTGCAGCGAAAGTAAACAAACACCTCCTTTTAAATAAATGTTAAAAATTAACCAACCAGTTCACTTATTCATTTATTTATGTAATGTTTATTTTAGAAGTTTATACATATAATGATAATAATAATGAGAATTACAATAATGCTAGTAGTAATAGTAATAATGATAACAACACATATCATCATCATCATCATTATTATTATTATTATTATTATTATTATTATTATTATTATTATTATTATTATTATTTTTATTATTACTATTATTATTACTATTATTGTTATTATTATTATCATTATTATTATAAATACAAATATGGATTTCTCTCCGCGCTTTCTCTCGTTACACACACACATACACACGCACTCACACACACACGCACACACACACACACACACACACACACACACATATATATATATATATATATATATATACATAATTTTGTATATGAACTTTTAAGTATATATATATATATATATATATATATATATATATATATATATATATGTGTATATATATACATGTATATATATATATATATATATATACATACATACATATATATATATATATATATATATATATATATATATATATATATATATATATATATAAAGTTTTGGCACATTGGAACAATATACATACATACATACATATATATATATATATATATATATATATATATATATATATATATATATATATATATATATATATATATATATATATATATATATATATATATATATATATATATATATATATATATATATATATATATGTATGTATGTATGTATGTATATTGTTCCAACGTGCCAACACTTTTGTATAAAACAGAAATAAAAACAATTCGAACAGCAAAACAAGCACTGAACTCAGACATAGAACAGAAATCATGCTTAACACTGCCCTGAGTGAAATTCTGAATATAGTTACAAATTAATCTTTGATTATATTTTTTCTCTCTCTTCTACGTTATTGTTATTCATATTTGTTATTCATATTTCATCAGATTTCGAGCTTTTAATATTGATTTTTCGTTTACCATTTTGTAGATTATATAGATTGTAATATACTGATTTAATGAATGAAGAGAAGGAAAGTAGCATATGTTCACAACCGAAGTCTGTGTTATATCTTCGTGCATTATATATGCTTCTGTAATTACTACAGTTTTACTTTCTATACTCTTTGCAAGAAAAAAACAATAATAATATTTATACACCTGCATATAGATAGCTTCTATACTTCAACTATGCATCTAAAGATATCATCTGGCGATTTTTATTGTTATGACTTTTAGTTATTTCATTACAGAAATAGGTATACTTTGAATTATAACTGGCCGAATATAACAGTATCAATGAGCTTATAGAATAAGGTGCTCAGGTGCATTTCAATGCTTCGGAAAATTGGAATTTGTTCCACAGATATTTCGAATATTAACGTAAACTAGAAGTGGAATAATAAATGTGGCATTTTGCCTGAAAACACTGACATAATTACAATTGCATTGAATCTTTGGGGACTCTAAGTGCTTACTTTGTATAGAACATCTATCAAATGGCAGTTTATGCGCTTCAAACTTCTGATGGGGGAATATTCGACAATTTGGACAACGTGACATATTTAGGTCGTGCGTGAGTTGGTCAACATAGATTTACATATCATATACATATGCATAAATGCATATACATATGACGACTTATGCACCGGTTCTCTACCGATCACCGACGTTAAGCAACGTCGAGCTTAGTGTGTACTTAGATGAGTGACCTTAGGCGCAGGCGTAGCTATGTGGTAACACGCTTGTTTCCTAACCACTTGGTTCCAGTTTCAATGTGTGGCATTTGGGGCAAGTGTCATCTGCTACAGCCTCGGTCCGTCCAAAGCTTTCTGAGTGGATTTGGTAGACGGAAACTGAAAGAAGCCCGCTGAATATGTATATATATATGCATATGTTTGTATGTGTGGTGTCTGTGTTTGCCTTTCCTCCGCCCCAGCCATCGCTTGAAAATCAATGCTGATGTGCTTATGTCCCAGTAACTTAGCGTTTCGGCGAAAGAAAGCGATAGAAGTACTAGGCTTACAAAGAATAAGTCCTGGGATCGATTTCTTCGACTAGCACCCTTTAAGGAGGTGTTCTAGCATGGACGCAGTCAAATGAGAGAAACAATTAAAAGAATAAACGAATATATATATATATATATATATATATATATATATATATATATATATATATATATATATATATATATGTATGTATATATATATATGTATGTATATATGTATTATGTAGGTAGGTACCTATATGTACATGTGTATGCATGCGTGGGTGTGTATTCGTGTATGAGTGTGTGCGTGTGTGTGTACGTGTGTGTGCGTGTGTGCGTGCGCGTGTGTATGATCCATAATTTGCACGCTCGTGTGGGAGAAATCAGCAAAGAAATGATGGGTTTATGCGTGCAGGTGTCAGAATATTTTTCTCTTTCATGAAAATAATCGTGTGTATTATGAACATACATCGTTGAAAGTGTGGTGTCTGTCGGTGACAGAATTCAATAGTGATCAGATATTGACGTTCAAACCAGTCAGAGTTTACTAAGAATAAATATATATGTTATTGTTTGCGACATGCTACGGAGTTAGTGCAAAACGATCCTATGATACCTTCCAGTTCAAAGGCTGAAATTTATTCAAGACATTCACTAAAGGATTGCACGAAATCCAAAGAAGTCAACGCATAAATTGGCACAAAATGCTCACATCATTCCGACGGGTGTTGAAAAGTCTAAATTTGAAGCCATATCATTTCCCATATACACAGCAATTAAAATTGGATGGCAAAAAAAAAAAAACCCAGTAAATTACTGGCAATGAGGAGAAGCAGCCATTCAAGTACATAATGAGTATTGAGGTATGGTTTCATATCTCCGGTCACTTAAATTCAGAAAACACATAATGCTGTGTTGTGGAGGGTTTTCCCTTCGTGTATAGGCAGCCACTCCGAAATGAAAAAAAAAAACTTGTTTGCTGTGCTTTTCAGTGATACGCTTGATTGAACCGATATTATTTGACAGTACTATCAACATTGATGATACTCTGGGGATACTACTTGAAAAAGAATGTGTACGAAGGCAATCTGTGCATAATACTGATACTGAAGGACAGTCACCACCATCGATGTCACAATTTTACCCTGTAGAGAGCCATTTTCAAAGTGTTCTATAATGGTGAGTCCTTTCCAGCAATTGCAAATTTATTTCTATATCTTCACTGTTACGCAACACAGCAGCAACCAGGTTTTCATATTTAAAATTATAATGTATCTCAACTGTGCGATTTGGATAAAAAGATTAGCATTATCTATGCTTGTGCACGAATATCGCATGTTTTTGAATGAAAATGCAGTGTTAATCGAGAAAACGATGAATGAAATGTCATGGGCATCACCTTTTGAATTCTCGAAATATCTAAAAAGAATTGTGTCCAATCATGGCTGGTCGTTTCTTGAGACTCTGCATCTCGTTCCAACTTCTCTCAGCGTTGGTCAATGTATATCCCTTCAAATACTAAAGGCCAATTGGGTCCAGTACGTTGGCAAGGTATTTTATACATTATCACCTAGCATTAAACAATTATGTCACTTCGTAAGCATAATCAGCGAAAAAAAAAAAAGGTGTGTTGTTCATCATAGGGATTACTGTCCTCACCGACTCAATACAAGCTAATATAAGTATTTTTTATCTTGAATATGTTCAAGCATAGATGCAATAAATCATCGGATAGAAGGCCGTGTGTTATTTGTTCTGTATCAAATAACCTCTGTCAAATCCCACGGATACTAACAGAGTTTTGCTTAAGAACGAAGTCACAAAACGAACTACCAGAAAACCTGTAAATTCTTTCATTGACTTGATCGACGCTTTAGAATGTATTCGGTTTGTAATTTAATTATTTGTTTTATAAAAAGAAAAAAAAAAGAAAGTGGTGAACATGATTTAAACAATATCAAATTAAAATAGTAATCTATGTATCAGAGTTAACGGATAGATATCACTGAGAAAGATGATATTATTATTTACGCCAAGTATGATTTGCAGGAGGAAGAAAATTGTAAGAACATCAACAAGAAAGAAATCCCAATACAAGATTTTATGGGACTTTAATGTACAAACTGGTCACGAAATTCATGCCAGGTGACGAAATATTGCCATTAATGACAAGAGTGGGGTAAGTGAAGAAAAGGAAAAAGAATAGGAAAACATGAGGATTTGGCTACGGAAATACAACAATTGTGTTTCTACATGAGTAATCACAGTTGTTATAAGTGCCCTGGGGTCTTTACTAACGCAATTTACAGATCCCTTCCACCCCTTACAAGATCCTCACGTTCATATTAACTGAGTAAAAAGATGTCTTCATTCAGCAGAACTCTATCCTTCCACAAGTTCAAAAAGGTTGCAAAAGAGATTCTTATTGGTGCAAAAACCAATTGCTCAGAAATAGAATTATTTTCGAGAATTGCCGGAGCAATAACAATAAACTTTTATGGCGTGGCTAGACTACTGGAAAGCGTTTCATAGCGTCCCACATAAATGCATTCGCAAGGCACTTGAGATATACAAAGTCTCTCCTGTCGCTTCCAAATTCTTATAAAATATGAAGACCAAATGGCACCCAAGTCTCTTTGTAAACGATTGTAAGGAAGTGAGCCAATCCAGCAGTATGAACTTCAACCGAAAAATCTTTCAAAGTGAATTCCTCTTTCCACTACTTTTTTTCCATTGCATTGATCCGACTCACACACACATTGAAGAACACCAGTTACGGGTATAAAATTCTTGATATAATAATTCAACTTCTTTACATGGACGATCGGAAGACATAATTATTAATGACAGGCAACAAAATACGTATCGATAAAGTATATTCTTGTTTTCACTGATAGATGTGTATCGGTAAAGGAATTTGATAAACTTTGAAATATAAGAAACAGAAATTTACAATGCACAATGTGAGGCACCTTAAAGCAAAAGTTGTTCCTCCTTTGTAGGTGCCTTAGATATGATAAAAAAAAAGATGGCTGAAACATCTAGAAAACATTCCAGGATAAACATGCCTAAAGGAAATACAAAAGATTGGTTTGAGATGTACTACACATATCCTAAAAAAAACCCTATTATTTCAAATGTCTTTAACAGACCGGACATAGAGGCACCACATATTCTATATAGTTGATGTTAGCGTCCCTTTGACGCACGAATAATCTCGTAGGATGGCGAAAAAATAGATAAATACAACCTCCTAATGTACGAAATAGACCGGCTATGGAAAAGCAGAAAGACCTCACGAGAATGCCAATTATTGTTGGGTCTTTAGGGACAGTATCAGAAGGCATCAAGAGAAATATAAAAGAAATTGTAATAGATAAAAAATGTGGAAAAATATTTGCCTCCTTAACGCGGCCAGAATAATCAAGAAAGTAGTAGATAGTTGAACAAAATTGATAGCATGATACCAATGGCTGCAAGTAGCAAGCGTGTTCCGCGTCCACGTCTCCAGGAGTTCTAACGAAAACTTTGATAAAAAGAAATAATAATAATAATAATAATAATAATAATAATAATAATAATAATAATAATAATAATAATAATAATAAACAGCAAAAAATTGGTACGAACCGAGTAAAACATTGCTACAACTACAAACCTGAAAGGAACAGAGCAAAGAATTGGTACCACTACAACACTTAAAGCAACAGAGCAAAACATTGTTACGACCACAAACCTGAAAGCAGCAGAAAAACATGGTACGACCACAAACACAAACCTGAAGGCATCGTTGATAATGGAAATGCAAAGGTCCTATGGGATTTTATAATGCCGTGCGACCATGAGATAGAGAATAAGAAGCTGGCCATAGTCTTAATTGAGAAAGAAAATAAACTATGCTGGATCAGAGATATAGCATGCTCAGCCGACCACAAGGTATGCGATATGAAAAAACAAAATATCGAGAGATATGAGAGGTTAGGTTGGGAAGTTAACCAGTTGTGGTCGATGAAAAAAGTAGCAGTAGTACCAAAATTGTCGGAGCCCTGGGAACAGTGGGCAAAAATCTCGAGAAGTGCGGGGAACAAATAAGGGCTGCCAAAAGGGTGGAGCACTTGCAGAAAACAGCACTGTTTGGGACCACTCGAATTCTCCGGAAGGAGCTCGAAAGATAAGAGGTGTTATCTTAATTCACTGGTAGTGAACAGCTGACACTGTAATGCATCTCCAGCATTAGATGTACAAAGACAATAATAATAATAATAATAATAATAATAATAATAATAATAATAATAATAATAATAATAATAATAATAATAATAATAATAACAATAACAATAATAATAATGATAATAATAATAATAATAATAATAATAATAATAATAATAATAATAATAATAATAATAATAATAATAATAATACATAGAGCACTCAATGAACAAATGGCAGACAGTGCTACAGCTCCAAACAAAAGAGGGACTTGTGAAAACGAAAGCCATCCCCATTAGAAGAGGAATATTCCAGGGAGACACGCTCTCTCCACTCCTGTTCTGCCTGGCACTCACACCTCTAACAGAATTGCTAAATAGAACTGGATGCGGTTACAAATGCTATGGAAAAACAGTCAGCCACCTTCTATATATGGATGACCTAAAATTATATGCAAAAAACGACAAAGAGCTAGAAACACTACTACAGACAGTACACGGCTTTACCAAGGAAATAGAAATGAAATTCGGATTAGAAAAATGTGCCAAAGCAACCCTGAAAAGAGGAAAATTAGTTAAAAGTAGCAATATAACACTAGATAAAGCCAATGAAATAAGAGAACTAGACGAAAGCCAACCATATAAGTATTTAGGAGTCAATGAACAAGATAGGATACAACATACACAAATGAAAGAAAAAATAAAGAAAGAGTACTATAGACGAGTTAGATCAATACTAAAAACATAGCTCAATGCTAAAAACAAGATAATGGGTATCAACACTTTAGCTGTCCCAGTTATAAGCTACAGCTACAACATCCTTAACTGGACACTAAACGAACTATGTAAAATAGACAGGAAAACAAGAAAAATAATGACAGGATATAGGATGCACCACCCAAAATCTGACATAGAAAGGCTATATATACAACGCACAGAAGGTGGCAGGGGTCTTATACAGCTAGAAAACTATTATAAAATAACCACCATAGGACTGCAAAAATACCTACTCCAGAAGCAAGGGAAACTAATACAAATAGCCACAAAACACGAGCAAAACAAAAAACTGTTTTCAGTATTTAAGGAAGCTGACAAATACAAACAAGAAATCAATCTACCTAACAAATACGAAGAAGAAGAAGAAGAAACAACAAAAGCTATAAAACAAATGAAATCCAAACCAAAACTAGAACAGCAACGGACCATGATAAAACGATGGCAAGAAAAGCCCCTACATGGTAAATACTGGGCTAAACTAAATGCGAAAGAAATAGACCAGATATAGTTGTCAAAGATCATGAAGAAAAAAATGTTTTCTAATTGATGTATCAATACCAGCAGATGACAACGTTTCTCTAAAAGAAATGGAAAAACTTTCAAAATACAAAGACCTGGAAATAGAGATAACTCGAATGTGGAATCTAAAAACAGAAACAATTCCTATCATAGTAGGTGCCTTAGGTATGATAAAAAAAATATTCAGACAAATACATAACAAAAACTCCAGGACTTACAAATATATATAACATACAGAAAATTGCACTACTGGGTACTGCACACATTCTACGCAAAACACTTTCAATACAGTAAACATAAGAGCACCACAGCAAACCACAGCACATACCCAAGGCGCACAGAGCTGCGCTCGGTAGTGAAGTGAAAGCACGTTATAAAAATAAAACTACTGAATAATAATAATAATAATAATGCAAACGAAATAGACAGAGAAAAATCCCAGCATGCGAAAGAAATAGACAGAGAAAAATCCCAGCAATGGCTGAGAAGCCCAGGACTCAAAACAGAGACTGAAAGATTTTTAATTGCTGCACAAGACCAGAACTCCCCACCAGAAATTACCAAAAACACATAATGAAAAGAAATATAAAAAGTAACTGTAGAATATGTGGAGATCAACAACAAACAATAAATCATATTATCTCTGGTTGCCCAGTCCTGGCTAAGAAGGAATATATTCACAGACACGACAGAGCTGGGACCTATATACACTGGAAGCTATGCCAACACTATGGAATAACAATAGAAAAAAGATGGTATAAACACACGCCAGAAAAGGTCACAGAAAACGAGAAAGCAACCATAATCTGGGATATGCCAATACACACAGATAGAGAAATTAAGGCAAATAGACCAGATATAGTTGTCAAAGATCATGAAGAAAAAAAAATGCTTTCTAATTGGTGTATCAATACCAGCAGATGACAACGTTTCTCTAAAAGAAATGGAAAAACTTTCAAAATACAAAGACCTGGAAATAGAGATAACTCGAATGTGGAATCTAAAAAACGGAAACAATTCCTATCATAGTAGGTGCCTTAGTTATAATGAAAAAATATTCAGACAAATACGTAACAAAAATACCAGGACTTACAAATATATATAACATACAGAAAATTGCACTACTGGGTACTGCACACATTCTACGCAAAACACTTTCAATACAGTAAACATAAGAGCACCATAGCAAACCACAGCACATACCCAAGGCACACAGAGCTGCGCTCGGTAGTGAAGTGAAAGCACGTTATAAAAATAAAACTACTGAACAATAATAATAATAATAATAATAATAATAATAATAATAATAATAATAATAATAATAATAATAATAATAATAATAATAATAATAATAATAATAATAATAATAATAATAATAATAATAATAATAAATAAATCCCTAGGAATAAATAAAATAAATACCTAGGAATAAATGAAATAAATACCTAGGAATAAATGAAAGACCTATAAATACCTAGGAATAAATTAAGGCTCAGTTATCCAGCATGCAAGCATGAAAGAGAAGGTTAGGAAGGAATGTTATAGAAGAGTTCGAGCAGTTATGAAGTCTGAGCTGAATGCATACAATAAGGTGTTAGCCATAAATTCCTTAGCAGTCCCAGTTGTTCTTTATAGCTTCAATGTGCTTAACTGTAATACCAGTGAAATAGTCAAAATTGATAGAAAAATCCGCAAGTTACTGACTTGTAATAAGATGCACTATCCAAAGGCAGACGTGGATCGTCTTTAACTTCCTAGAGCTCAGGGAGGTCGAGGCTTGATCCAGCTTGAACTTACGTACAAAACCACCACAATCGGACTGGCCAAATACCTTGAAACAACCAACGATTGGATGCTGAAACTTGTTGAAAAACATGAAAGCCCGAAAAAACTTCACTCTATTCTGAAAGAGAGCAAAAAGTTCGCCATCGAACTCTCAGATACCCACCAACTTGATCAGGTTGAAGGAAATGCGCCAACTGCTGCTTCAAAGATAATAAAATTAATTGCAAATACAAAAGCACATGAAAAATTAGCTAGCAGATGGGAACAGAAACCTCTGCATGGCAAGTATGTGGCTCGTAGCAAACAAGCTGATGTCGACCAGAAACGCACCCATCAGTTCAGGGCTAAATGCTGAGACAGAAGGGTTCATATTGGCTGCTCAAGACCAAAGCTTATTAACCCGGAACTACCAAGCCAATGTGATAAAAAATGGAGCTGACCCATTTGTAACGATGCGATTGAAACTATAGACCACCTAATCTCAGGGAGAAGAGTCTTAGCACCTGTAGAATATAAAACAAGACATGACAGAGTTCGCCAGTATTTACACTGGACAATATGTCAGCATTATAAAATCAAAACCGCTGACAAACGGTATAAACACCATCCTGAAGCTGTGACTGAGGGAGAAAATGTATCGATTATCTGGGGCTTCCCCGTACATACTGACAAGGCTATAAAAGCTAATAAGCCGGATATTATTATAAAAGATAAGACAAAGAAGACATGTTTATTAATTGACATGAGTATTCCCTCTGATCATAATATAGCGACGAAAGAATTTGACAAGATCAGTAAATATAAAGACTTACTAATAGAAACTGAAAAAATGTGGCACCTCAAGGCGACTACCATACCAGTGATTGTAGGATCTCTAGGAATGATAAAAACAAAGGTAATGAAACCTATTTCAAAATGATACCAGGCTTACCATCCCTACAGGAAGTGCAAACAATTGTGCTAACTGGAACGACTCATGTACTGAGAAGAGCATTATTGCTGTGAAAACAACATCCATTCATGAACTTTTTTTCTTAAATACATGTTTTACCTGTGAATTTGCGTGTGTGAACTGGGAATGCATACAACGAGTTTCTCTGCCCTAGGTGTACGGAAAACACTCGGCGAGAAATGGAAGAAAATTTGAAGAAAAAAAAACAACAACATAATAATAATAATAATAATAATAATAATAATAATAACAATAATAATAATAATAATAATAATAATAATAATAATAATGATAATAATAATCTATATACAACAATGTAAATATTCTGATTAAATATAAGAACATTTACGATGAACCCAGAATATATTAATCATATTATTATACACCTTATCCAAATTCCTACACCAAGGAATATTACCGTTGTGAGCAAAAGGCGCGGCTTCTATGATATTTAGTGACATTAAATTACAGATAGCATTACTTTTAGGGCTAATTGGTGAATTGGATTTACATATGCACTGGAATTGCAATTATTAATTTCAGCAGACATGTCACTGATTTCATAATGATATATTTAGACATTAACTGTCTTCTGCATAACAGCATAATTCTATTCCATATACGTTCAGATGATTTAGTACTAGTTATTAACAGTCATTAAGCTGGAAGAAATTCAATTTACTATCCATTATGACGACACAAAGGAGTCTATGCATCGGATATTCCAATATCTTTGATCTGTTTGATAAGTATATTTCCCATGCTACGTAAGAAAGTAAATGTTATTATCAGTGCTTTTCACTGTTTTGGTGCCTACTTCTTTTTTTACGGTACGTAGTAGTAACAGAGGAAGAACGAGAGGGGGAAAGGGTGATGCGTGTGTGTGTTTGTGTATCTGTATTCGTCC
The DNA here is from genome assembly GCF_046866305.1 of Octopus bimaculoides. Classification (NCBI taxonomy): domain Eukaryota; kingdom Metazoa; phylum Mollusca; class Cephalopoda; order Octopoda; family Octopodidae; genus Octopus; species Octopus bimaculoides. Next base: position 16,104,748 of record NC_142933.1, read on the forward strand.
ACACAGCATCGTTTGACAAATGAGACTGATAGAATAAGTACTAGGCTTACAAAGAATACGTCCTGGGGTTGATTTGCTCGATTAAAGGCGGTGCTCAAAGGACTGAAACAAGTAAAATAGTAAGAGAATACGCGGCATTTTGGCAACCAATGATAACTTAACATAATAATACAAATTTGTTTTCAAAATGCTTTTCAATAGATCATATTGCGACAATATTTATATGATTTAGAAAAATAATATATTTATTAAAAATTAAATTTGTTTTATTTTTATCTTATTTTAATGGAAATTAATTTAATTTTTAAATTTTATATTCATTTAATTTCTAAGTTTTATATTCATTTAATTTTGTATAAACGCGTAAAAATTTGATTAAAGACAAATTATAATTATAATATATTTTCCTACATTTCTTGATATTACGCAAGATGGCAAATGTATATTTGTAAAGTTATCTCACTTATGACAGGTAGATCGCTAGGTTTTTTTTTAAACATCATTCGTTAATTAATATAATCGATGTATATAAAAAACCGATTGATAACACAACTTCCTTTCCTGTCTCTCAATTTATATTTTTTCTCTCATGCAGAATCCTAAAACTCACTTGTATTTTATTTCCCCTACTATCTGATATCATGTCAGACTGTATATATGTCAGAATATAGTAAAACGTTACGCCTCAAGTTTTCTAAAAAATAGATATTGTACCGCTCGAACGTTTGAGCTCCTCTAAATATCTATATTCTTCGACTTTTATTAATTCGCTATCGCTTCTAAGTAAAACAAATTTCATTATCATCTCCATTCTCCTCCCCCTCCTCCTCCTCCTCCTCATCATCATCATCATCGTCATCATCATCAGTATTAGCAGTAGCAGTAGTAGTAATATTAGTAGCAACAGCAGAGGCAACATCGTCGGTGTTGGTGTTGGTGGTCGTGGTCGTGGTCGTGGTGGTAGTGGTGGTGTAGATGTAATTGCTGCTGCTGCTGCTGTAGTTGTCAAAACGTTGTGTTTTTTTTTTCCGTTGTTCGAATGAGCGGAACAAGAATTCCATGGTGGAGTAAAGCATATACGTTGTGAAGCTTACAAAACAGGTGGAAAGTTGAAGAGACTTTCAATGTCTGTCACGAAAATTATATTTCGTAAGAATTTCTCAATTTACTACTATTATCATGTTTGGTGTGATATCGTATTGTCAATTTTGGGGACAATTTTTGTGTCTTTATCTCGTTGTGCTCGGTTTGTTTCTGCAGTTTCATAAGCGAAGAAAATTTATTGAAATCTACGTAACATTTATTCTTCTAAACCTTTGTTGGAAATATATATTCCATGCACTGAAGATTTTATGTGTGATGATAATATAATAAATATCCCGAAGGGGGCGAGTTTGCACAATCGTTAACATGGCTGAGCAAAATACTGAGCGGCACTGACGGTGCATTTACTTTTTGACTTCAAATTTCACTGAGCTCGACATTGCCTTTCATTCTATGGAGTTCGAAGAAATTAGCTCCATTTGAACCCTAGGCTCAATGTCATTTCCTCACTTAGCCTCTCCCGAAACTCCTCACCGTATGTAACACGTTGAAACTAATATGATGAAGATCATCCCCGTTTTCTATAAAAGGAATTGATGTCGATGAAATGATACTTCAGTCCGAATGATATGCTCAAACCATATTACAAACACTCGCTTTTCACTGAAGCTGTGAAAACTCTTTGAACTAATAGTTAGCTTGCATAGAGACTGCAGCCATATACACCATTGTTTATTAATTGCGATATAAAAAGAAATAATAAATAAGTCTGTATAGTCGATAATATAAAGATACATGTAATTGTAAGAAAGAATTAGAAGTAAGAAAACTAAATGAAAAAATAGACTTGAATGACTAAAAATATATGAAAGAAATATTGATGCGATTAAATTTCGAATTTGTTCAGCGAATAAAAATGAAAAAAAATTGGCAAATATCACAACACGTAGCAGAAAAAAAGATTTTTTCTAAAACAAAAGCGTGAGGATATGAAACGAAATAACTAAAAGTCGACGAAAATCTGTAAAAACTTTAAAACGAATAAGACAGCCGATCTTACATAAACAGCACAAGAAAACATATATATATATATATATATATATATATATATATATATATATATATATATATATATATATATATATATATATATATATATATGTTTGTGTGTGTGTGCTTGTGTACACACATGCTTACACATGCATACACACACACACACACACACACACACACACATATATATATATATACCTACATACGGATGTATGTATTTGTAGATGAGACTCATAAATGTAGGTATAGATTGAGTAGGTTAAAAAAAGGAAACACGCAGCACATACACACATACACACATGCATACACATACATACACATGCACACATACACACATACATACACATTTTGGTATTTATACGAGGTCATTTGTATGATTATATATATATATATATTCAACTTTGTTTTTACTATTGAAAAAAAGCGTAGTATCTGCAAAATGCTTGGAATATATTTTTCTATCATGATTTTAGTCATTTATTTATTTTGCATCAGATACGAAAGATAAAAACACACATACAAAAATGTTCAAACTAACCACACACCGAATGTAAATCCATTTATTTCTGTAAATACATAGATACTTTCATACATGCACGCATATATACATACATACATAAATCTCTTTATATCTATCAATATGTATGTCTGTATATATTGATATATTCATACACACACACGCGAGCGTAAGCACACACACACACATATATGTGTGTATAAACTTTGGTAAGTTTCGACCAGTATTGAGCGAAAGTATAACTAACTTAAATGCACCCCTCGAATCAATCGTGAAAGAAGTTTAATGACGTTTCGTGTCTTGTGTAGGTAGGGCACAACATACAACTTTATTCAAGGTAAGGAGAGATGAATGTAGAAGAGAAATGGAGAGAGTCTCAGTAGACAGGAAAGTCCTGTGGATCCGAGAATATGGGCACTGAAGCTTATGTTTATTTTGTGGACAGTTAATCACAGATCCCTTGCACATTTGGTGCTATGAGGCTTTCGTCCATGGGAATGATGTGTGGCGGCTTGAGAAACTATATATATATAAGGGGAAAGTAAGAAGAAAAATGAGCGAAAATGCACATTGGAAATAAAAAAAAACGTAAAGGCTTTTTATGAAAAATAACGCTAGATATATGCAATGAGATGAACTGATGTACGAATAAAGGTTATAAAAGTTATTGTTGTGAATATTAAAGAGATTCAGAAGCATACCGGTTTCGTAATGTTACTAATCGTTGCTTTGAATGTATACCGATTACTCTATTCTATTCTGTTTTTGTAATACATTTCTATTATATATATAATATGCACGTAGGTTTTTTCTAAGCCCTGTTAAATAACTCGGAACTTTGGGCCAAAACCAGGATTTTGGCGACAGCTTTAAAACAAAGAACTTCTCAATACTCTCTCGTATGTATACACAAAGGTGTATGTATATGTATACATAAACACACACATATACGTAAAAATAAATTTATAATTTCGTTAAATGGAAAAGTATTACTCTTTTAGGTTTCATCAACTTGCATATTGGTATATATATATATTTTATACTATTTGGTTTCACTATTCGATGCCCTGTTGATTTTAATTTATATACATGTTCGATTTATGATAATATAGGAATGTTATAAAGTTGTTTGGACCAATTAGACCGTTTATTCTTTATACCTTACAATTTACACACACGCACACACTCACAAACACACACACACACACACACACACACACACACACACATATATATATATATATTTATATAGAAAGAGTAAAAGAGAGAGAGAGAGAGAGAAATATTTGTAGCCTCTTCAACATGGTAGTCCGTTCAAACGGGTCTACTGCCATTTTTTTAGCTGCAAGTGTACATCTCCTCTAGCTGCTTAACGATGCAGAGCAGCATCCGATTAATTGTGACCAGGAGAGCAAACTCCTACCACCGTCTAGCGATGGAACCAGTAGACCAGGCCTGTTTTCGGGCTATTTCTGCAACTAGTCATCACTGGACAACTCGTCTGCTAGAGATATGCTGTAGCTCGCTTCTGCTTACAATATATATATATTTCAAAAAATCATAGTCGATGATTTTGCAACAAGCGAACATGATAGTTTTAAGTATTGCAAATTCTAAGTACTGCTGAGTACAGAAGAGTGACAGAAATAGCCTCAAACCAGGAGTGGTCTGCTGGTCCCATCCATACAAAGTAGTAGGATTTCGCCCCCCCCCCCCCTGCTCGCAATTTATCGGATACCAGTCTGCTTCCTTAGCCAGCTAGAGGAGATGTCCTCTTTGGGTTAAAAAATCCCAGCAGATTCCGTTGAAACGGACAGCCATGTTGAAGTGGCTACAAATAGTAGTTGTACTTGATAGTACGCAGTAAATGTACTTGATACAACAACTACTGCGTTGAATTATTAGAGAGATTTTAGAACTAACTTTTTGGGTTTTTGCAAAGCGAACACAAGAGTAATTTCATTCTGATTTTGTTTTATTCATTATGTAGTTTTACTCTTATATAGTATAACTCATTATTGGTATTATCATTATTATTATTATTATTATTATTATTATTATTATTATTATTATTATTATTATTATTATTATTATCATTATTATTATTATTATTATTGTGTTGTTGTTGTTGTTTTTCTCCTTTCTTCAAATTTTCTTCCATTTCTCGGCGAGTGTTTTCCGTACACCTAGGGCAGGGAATCTCATTGTATACATTCTTAGATTACACACGCAAATTCACAGGTATTATTATTATTATTATTATTATTATTATTATTATTATTATTATTATTATTATTATTATTATTATTATTATTATTGTTGTTGTTCAGTAGTTTTATTTTCATAACGTGATTTCACTTCACTACCGAGCGCAGCTCTGTGCGCCTTGGGTATGTGCTGTGGTTTGCTGTGGTGCTCTTATGTTTACTGTATTGAAAGTGTTTTGCGTAGAATGTGTGCAGTACCCAGTAGTGCAATTTTCTGTATGTTATATATATTTGTAAGTCTTGGTGTTTTTGTTATGTATTTTTCTGAATATTGTTTTTTTATACCTAAGGCGCCTACTATGATAGGAATTGTTTCTGTTTTTAGACTCCACATTCGAGTTACCTTTATTTCCAGGTCTTTGTATTTTGAAAGTTTTTCCATTTCTTTTAGAGAAACGTTGTCATCTGCTGGTATTGATACATCAATTAGAAACCATTTTTTTTCTTCATGATCTTTGACAACTATATCTGGTCTATTTGCCTTAATTTCTCTATCTGTGTGTATTGGCATATCCCAGAGTATGGTTGCTTTCTCGTTTTCTGTGACCATTTCTGGAGTGTGTTTATAACATCTTTTTTCTGTTGCTATTCCATAGTGTTGGCATAGCTTCCAGTGTATATAGGCCCCAGCTCTGTCGTGTCTGTGAATATATTCCTTCTTAGCCAGGACTGGGCAGCCAGAGGTAATATGATTTATTGTTTCTTGTCCATCTCCACTGTTATTATTATTATTATTATTATTATTATTATCATCCTCATTATTATTATTATTATTTTTTTTTTATTATTATTATTATTATTATTATTATTATTATTATTATTATTATTATTATTATTATTATTATTATCATTATTATTATTATTATTATTATTATTACTCTTATTGAATTGAAAATAAATGTAATAAGTTTAATGCGTACGTGCACACACAAAAATATATATACGCATAATAAACA
>NC_142933.1:16115584-16135584 GCF_046866305.1 Octopus bimaculoides
GGTGGAGTATCGAAAGAACAATGCATTAACCCGGTGTTTCTTACACTATTCTTTGTAGCAGAACCCATAGATATTTTGTGCAAAACCCTTGTAAATATTCGTATATGTTGAAATTTGATTGTACCAATATGATATTTTTATATATGTGTATAAAGAGTGTGTTGATTTATTGTTGAGATTTTAAGTGGAAACCATAATTATTTCTTTATCGTTAACAACAACATGTAATGTCGCTACTGCGAACAACAGAACAGTTATTCATACAACAATTATGAGACATGGAGATGAGTGCTTGTGCCTCTCAGCATTATAGAATTCTATAGAAATGATGTGGTTGATCCAAGCTGCTACCTGATTCTGCAGAAAAATACCACCACCACTATCGTCTGAATGATTGAGTGTCTTAACACTAACATACATCGCATTATGAGTGTCCAGCTCGGTGGATCTTTGACTCTGTTTCTTTGCAACCTAGTTGCTAAAAAACACTAAATGCATAACTGATTTCCTTGTCAGAAAAAAGCGCCACAGTATGAAATCCTGTTCTACTACATATTCAAGTATGCCGAGATTTGATTATGCAAGCAACATTTGAGCGACGTTGAACTGTTTATCCTTAGATTCTGACAATAAGACAAGCCATTTAGATTCAGAAAACAATTCATTGTTCATCATTTCGTCATTTATAGACAAATAACCATTGAAATATTATTATTTGAATCGCCTACTTTCATGACTAATATTCGTACAATGCACCAACGTGAATTATTTTTGTTGAAACCGTTGGCTATCATTAATATTTATTTTATGATATTATTATGCTCCTGGTCATCGTCAGCAACAACACTATATATTATTATTATTATTATTATTATTATTATTATTATTATTATTATTATTATTATTATTATTATTATTATTATTATTATTATTATAATATTATTATTAGTATTATTATTATTATTATTATTATTATTATTATTATTATTATTATTATTATTAGCATCTTCTTTCAATTCTTTCAATTCCGTTTCTTGCCGAGTGTCTTCCTGACACCTGCAGCAGAGAAACATAGTATATACATTGGTAGGCCATTAAAATCAACACAACTAGATTGTTCATTTACAATGACATGAGACAGAAAAAAAAGGAGAAGGAAAAAATGGAAAATGGAAAATGAATGTAAACAAATGACATAATGGTGTGAAGGAAAGAAAATTCACAGCGATTATGCTCTTCTCAATATGTTTAACGTACCAATGAAGACAATATTTTGCAATTTCTGCATGGATGGTAAGCCAGGGATAATTCTTAAATAAATTTCACTTTCCCAAGTGCTCCTAAAATCACTGGTCAGAAGGTATGCTCATGCTAATCAATAAACAGACTTTACTGGTTTATTTGCTTTGATGGTCTGGTCTGTACATACAGGGTATTCCCAAAGAATTGTTACATTTTCTCCCTCATTTACAGCCTCAGAGTAGTGCTTGTACCATATGTCAACAGTTTTGATTTTAAAATGTTGACACATCATTATCCAATGTATACATTGGCCAACTCTGTCATGTCTTGATTTGGACGCTACATGTGCTAAAATCCTTAAATCAAGAGATTAGGTGGTCCACTCTTTCTATCATATCTTTGCAGATTCGGCACTTTGAATCTGAACCACATTAGCTTGATAGTTCCGAGTAAATAAGCTCTGATCTTGGGCAGCCAAGATAAAGCCTTTACTCTCTGCCTTTAGCCCTGAGGTCCGTAACCACTGATGGGTGTACTTCTGGTCTACAACAGCTTCTTTGCTATGGACCACATATTTGCCATGCAGCGGTTTGGTTCCTACCTATCAGCCAATTGTACAAACGCATTTTGCTTTGCTATTGCTTTCACCTTCTTTGTAAATACACATCCATCATGCTGCACTTCCATCATGCTGTTTAACCTGGGTATTATATATAAACTCACTTGAAAATTGTTTGCTCTCCTTCATAATAGAATGAAGCTTCTTACGTCTTTCATGGTATTCAAAGGCCTTTAGCATCCAGTCGTTAAATGTTTCAAGATATGTTGACGGTCCAATTGTGATAGATTTGTAGATTTCAAATGTTATCAAACCCCGACCTCCTTGAGCTCTGGATAGGTAAAGACGATCGGCGTCTGCCTTTCGTTGGCGCATCTTATTGCAAGTCAGCAGCTTACGGGTTTTCCTGTCAATCTTCCTAATATACCTCATATTCCAGTTCAAAACATTGAAACTGTAAATAACAACTGGAACATCTGAGGAATTCATAACTAATTATTATTGTTAGTATTATTATTATTATCATCATCATCATCATCGTCGTCGTCGTCGTCGTCGTCGTTGTTGTTGCTGTTATTGTTGTTGTTGTTGTTGTTGTTGTTGTTGTTATTATTATTATTATTATTATTATTATTATTATATTATTATTATTATTATTATTATTATTATTATTATTATTATTATTATTATTATTATTATTATTATTGTCGGTGTCGTTGTTGTTATTATTATCATCATTTTTATTATTATTTATCTTTGTCACAGATTTTGTTAGAACTCCTGCAGTCTTGCAGGCGGAAAAAGGGCTTACTATCTGCAGCCTAGGGTACCATGGTATCCGTTCTTTTCAGCTATCTATTAGTCTCCTGAACATTATGGCTGTGCCATGGGGTTCAAAACGTTTTAACAGTTCTCCTGGGCACTCTATTCCAATTATCTTTATTATTGATATTATAATTATTATTATTGAGTGAGAAAGCATTGGAGTGCAAACATACGAAGCCCAGTATACCCATCATGACTACCCGTTTGATAAGGTGGTAGACTTATAAAATTCTCTTGGTGTAATGGACTTCTTTCGTTGTGTTGGTTCACTTATTTGTAGGAAACACTTCTATTGACTTAGACATGAATCGTGTTCCTTACGTATTGTTTGATATCAATTATTTATTCGGGAGAGGGCTGTACTCCTAATTTGTGTTACTTTTGGTTCGTGGTATTTTAAATGAATTTTTCAGGTTCTAGCTTATTATATCAAGCTCACATATTATATTAAACAGATTAACGCCATACAACTCTTCGGAATTGTTTTCTTCCAGTCAGAGAAGGCAGTAGAACTAATGCATTATTAAATTTACTTATGTCTTAATATCTATATCTTAAACAACGTATTGATTGCGGTTCTTGTATCCAATAAATGACAAATATTTTCAATGAAATTTGCATAGTCTAGCTAACTCGATATTTGGAAATTTTCGACAGATGTATATAATTTACGATGATCTATACCTATGCACAGTCGCACGTGTACAGGCACATCCGAGCGCGCACGTATAAGTAGAGTCAATGGGACAAAAACTTACCTTTTTAGTTATTTACACTCAGGATTGTAATAGTAGTTGTTTCTAATGGCATAGGAATTTAGCAGATAGCATTACATGGGTATGTATTTCAAGCGCTGTGACCTGGTGACTAAATATTGTAAGGGAGATAACCATTTCTTGATAAACTTTGTTGAGATTAGAACTATAAATAAAAGACCAAGGAGGAAAATTCATAGAATACATATATATAAGTTTCTATTTATTTTCTACTTGAGATATTCAGAAATTATATTCAACCTCGACAAATGTGAGATATTATTATTTTTTTCTTCTTCTTGGCTAGCTATATTTGTTTCATTTGTGATAATCGTAGATGGTTTTATATACGCAGAATCAGGGCCTACTATTCCCTTCAGAGGTTAGGAACTCATTCCAAACGCGACACACACAAACAATCATAATACATGCATACATACATACGTAACCGAGTAGTTGATGAAAAACTCTGGAGTCGTTAGTTGTTTGTCATTTATTGCTGTTTCAATAAGAGAACGATTTTTTTACGTAGGAAGTTCTGAGCCATATATATTCCAGATCACATTCTGAATCTCTAGCATTGCACGAGTCTGCTTTGTGTCTCTTAGAGTACCCAACTTTCATTTGTCGTTTTGTATATGCACACTCCCAATTGCCATCGTTGTTTCTGGAGTATCAGCAGCATGCTTCGACTACTATATGAATTAATTTGCATGTTTGGGATTTTCTAGGTTAGTCTTTACGTGCAAAAATATGTTGTAGCTTAATTTATAATTGCTTTGTACAGCAGGTGATTTACATCATTCATTGCATTGGAAAAGAAGTCTTTATTAAAAAGCTGGTACCATACAGTGAAAAAGCGAAGCAGGTCAAACTTTTGTTTCTTTATAATTTTAGCTTTTGCACACAATATAATGTTTCCTCATTTTTAATAAATCTAGTGTTATTTTTTTTTTTGAATTTTTGTTCTATTTCTTATGATTTATATTGTGGCTTCCATAAAATAGTTATTTTAATAACGTTCCGCCAATAGGAAAAATATGGAAATTGGGCTAGCCTTTCATAAACATGTCTGTGTTATATAGCAGCTGTCGTATGATATTCATTGGCGAGTAAAGCCTGGTACTGTTTCTCAGAGGAGCAAAACAGAAACCAGTTTCCATCGACTGAATCGATAAAAACTTTTTTCCGTTTTATCTGCGCATTACTTGCATAGAATCAATGTTTACAATCATATTAGTTGAGAGTGATACTTTCTAATATATATATATATATATATATATATATATATATTCAGTTAAGTCTTGATCTATTTTGTGTTGTGCATCAATGTATATGTACATATACACACATACACACACAGATACACACATACACGCTCGTACTCACACAGACACACATGCACGCGCATATATATCTGTTTGGTATCGGTAGTGGGAACAAAACGTACTAAATAATAGTAGCGATTAGAATAGTCTTATTTCGTCACTTCGGTCTCTTGCATGCCATAATCATAGGAAGAGCCTATGAGCTGAGAGGCGAAATTGCAAAATGGCAACAGATTGACTTGACAAATGAGAATTCATAGCTATTCGCAAAAACACACTGACACACCGGCACACGTGTCTATGAGTACGTAACATACGTGTGTATGTATGTATGTGTTTATACAAGTATGTATGTATCATTTTATGTATGCATGTATGTATGTATGTATATATATATATATATATATATATATATATATATATATATATATATATATATGTATATATGTATACACATACATACATATACGCATATGCGTATGTCAGTGTTTTTGCGTGTGTGTAGAGCATATACACACACACACATATATATATATATATATATATATATATATATATATATATATATATATATATATATATGTATGTATGTATGCATACACACACATACACACTCACAGGCTAGCAGAGACAACCGGCGTTGCTCGGGATTAAACAGCCATGGTTGTATATTGTTTTAATTGTTTTCCGCATGTGACTGCGGACTGACTGCGGACTTAGAGCACCGCCTTTAGTCCAGGAAGTCGACCCCACGATTTATTCCTTGTACTTATTCTATCGGTGTGTTTTTCCAAAGAGCTAAATTAGGAGAAGTAAATACAGCAATGTCAGTTGTCAACCGATGATGTACAAACACAGACATATCCACACCCGCGCACACACACACACACACACACACGCAGACACATACATATATACATATATATATATATAATATATATATATATATATATATATATATATATATATATATATATATATATATATATATATATATATATATATATATATATATATATATATATATATATATATATATATATATATATATATATATATATATATATATATATATATATATATATATATATATATATGTATATATATATATATATATACGTATATATATATACGTATATATATTCGTATATGATGAGTGCGACTTCTTTTCAGAAGAAGGCCATTTCTTCAATTAATAAATACCGTCATGGGATCTTATATGAATAGCAAGCCCTGCTCTTTACAAACAATTACTGCTGCAGACATTACAAATATTTTCAAAGCAGATAAGTGTCTGGGATTCTGCTTAAGTTCTGTCTACCATGTACTCGTTTCAAGATAGATTGTTCAGAAAAGACGAAGAAGATTTTAGGGAAGGCCAACTCATAGTATGTTAGCCACAACTACCAGAGTGCTATGTTCGTCGACACCATTCCTAGAGGCGAACTTATGTACCGCTTTAGAGGGCCCTAGTAAAGCTTAAGCTAAGAATTGAGGTTGTAGAGAGGCCAGGTACCGCTATCACATCCCTAATCAGTAGATCCTACCCTTTAAATAGAACTCTCTGTACTGATAGGAACTGTATAGTATATAGAGTTAGCCCACAAACAAACTGTAAATCTATGAATCGAGTCTATAGAATAAGATGTACAGAGTGACGGTGCAGAAACAAGACAAAGACGTACGTAGGGGAGACCGCACAGAGCATACGAAAGCGGGTTAATGACAACTGGAGGGAGCTTCAGGAAGAGAAGTGCTCGACGGTGCTATACCAACACGCCAAGTGGGAACATGGGGGCTCACCCAACAAAAGAACGGGCGCAACGCTTCAACAAATTACGGAAGCTTCACATGTCATAGAAGACGAACCTAGCCTAAATAGAAAACTAGTATGGAACACTAGCACACACACTCGACACCACACCATAATGACAGAATAAGATCCCCATAAACTAATCATTTGAAACTAATACAATAGGAAGATAAATTGAATTAAATACATAAACAGAATACGCTGACGTATTACAAAAAAATGAAAAAGTAAGTAGATATAAGTAAATAGCATTTCATATCACTTTAGTCCCATTTAGTGACATTTCTAATGGCCCTTTTTGGTGAAACATCGCACACTGTTGTTTATATCGATTTTATATAAGCAAATGATTGAATCGCTAAATCATCCAATTATTCGGATGACGAAAACATAAATATTAATGCCGAAGCGAGTCCAGAAAGTGCCGAAGTCGAGCTGTTTTTACTGAAGAGGCAACGGAAACTTCCGAAACTGACGCGTCAGTATTAAGAATTCTTGGGCGCCACTTTTCGTACGATTATGATCCATATTAGTGTTTTCTTTTTCCATTCATGTATGCTAACTACAGCATTAGTGCAACTTAGCTCTTATTTCTACCAATGTAGACCTTTCCTAACACACTAGTCGCATTTAATGACATTTGCAATACTCCTTTGTGGTGAAACATTGCAAACTGATGTTTATACTCATATTATATTAAATTTATATATACACATAAGTGAAACGCTAAAACACCCAATTATTTCGATGACGAAATCATAAATGAAAATAGCGAAGCGAGTTCAGAAAGAATCGAAACTGACGCGTCAGCATTAAGTATTTTCGACGATTATGGTCCCTGTTAGTGTATATGTTTCATTCATGTGCGTTAACTACAGCATTAGAACCATCTAGCTCTTATTTCTCGCAATGTAGGTGTTTCTTAACGCCCTATTCACATTTAGTAATCCCTACTCACGAGCACACGCAAACACACACACACATATCATATGCATATAAATATATATATATATATATATATATATATATATATATATATATATATATATATATATATATATATATATATATATATATATATATATATATTTATATATATATATATATAAATATATATATATATATATATATATATATAAATATATATATATATATATATATTTATATATATATATATATATATATATATATATATAAATATATATATACATATATATATATATATATATATATATATATATATATATATATATATATATATAATATATATATATATATATATATATATATATATATATATATATATATATATATATATATATATATATATATATATAAATATATATATATATATATTTATATATATATATATATATATATATTTTTATATATATATATATATATATATATATATATATAAATATATATATATATATATTTATATATATATATATATATATATATATATATATATTTATATATATATATATATAAATATATATATATATATATATATATATATATATATATATATATATATATATATATATATATATATATATATATATATATATATATATATATATTTGGTATCATAAGTGAGAATGTGAAATTATTATTGCTTGGAGTAGCGACTCTCGGAATATACATAAAGCTATAATGAATGGCATACACGTATTTGATTGAAAATCACCATTTACTATACATCGACTTTTCAACCCCCTTATATTATTTAAGTGTGCTTCGAGAACCACTACTTCACAAAGATCACTACTTTTGTCTGTCCATGCTAGTGAGTAGGTTTACTTGCGGGCATGTCTACATATATATTTACACATGTTACTTTCACCTTTATCAGAGAATGTTAAACAAATAATCTGCCCTCGTACAAATTCTAACACTTTCATCTACACTTCATTCAAATAACGATAGTTACTAATATTGCATATATCTGTGAATCTTTGGATGTCGTCCAAAATCTAATTGCTCAGTAGTAGGACTACTTTTCGCTATGACCAATAGTCATTATTTTTACTTGCATGTTTGCCAAAAAGTCTTGAGGCTACAGCACAATATAAATAAATGTAGCTTTATTAAAAATATATGTCGATTATTTGTGTGATACAGTCTGAAGGTTTATCGGTCATTTAGTTTGTTGCTTTGTTTGTGTGTTTCCTCTTATCCTACTTACGTTTTATACAAGTGGAAATTTGCGATTATAAGTTACGTATTTATTGCCATTTAATATTGCATTTTATTTGCTGGAGGTTAAACTCGGAATTTGTTGAACTTAATAAAAAAATGTTTCGCAATCCAAAAGGCATAGATTAAAAGAAATAGTTTCATAAATGAAAGACTCTCTGATTATAATCTATGTTTTTTTATGATGTTGAAAATTTCTGTATTCATATGTTGTTTTTTCCTGTTTAACAGTTATCAATGCAATTAACAATCACTCTGTAATTCATGTGCTGTTTTATCTCGAATTATAAAGTATTGTATTTATGAAGATGTAACATTTGTGTTGTGCTATATATTATGCTTATTGCTGCCTTTGCCATATTTTATGACCAGGTCACACAATCTGTCTTTATCAATGTTATATATATTAGGAGTCTAAATGTCTCACGTCGTTTGACTTTTCTGCAAATCCATGTTTAACTATTCTACAGCGTTTGAGAAACAAAACTCTGGCCGAGTTAAATGGATTTATCTTTGAACTAGATTAATCACGTTGTTTATTAACAGGAACAGCTCAATAACTGAGCAGAACATCTAATGAGCAATCATTTTTTTTTGTGAAATAGTTTTTATTTTTAAATATCTCAGAGAGACATAAGCAGTAGTGATACGATAAAGTAGTTGTATGCTGTCAACTTAACGTAACAGTCCCAAGAAGGGTATCATACCACTTCTATTCAGCCCTAAGAAGCTGCACCACTTCCTGTCGGCCTTGAAACATTTCCTGTGTCCTTATGTTTATGAGGGGAAGACAACCACCTCCACCCAGCCAAGCCTACATCCAGGGATATGTTTCTGAGTTTTTGCTCGTCATCGGCCTGGAGTAGCATGACTTGATGGTTAAAGAGACCTGTCAAGTACTCGTAAACATATAATAATTCTAGTGAAACACATTCACTGATTTTAAAATTAGAAATGATATATTTCTAAATGTCTGAAGGCCGACAGGAAGTGGTGCAGCTTCCTAGGGCTAAATAACAGTAGTATGATTCCTTTCTTGGGAATGTCACATTACGTTGACAGCATACTAGTTTTCTTTTTCTCTGATCGTTATTTTGAACCCATCATGAACGGAAGTTTTCAGGTAAAGATGCCTACCGTACAAGGCAATATTAAGCCAATGTAACAACAATACAGATTATATTATAACAGGACTTAGATCGTCTTAAACCTACAATGGTTTGTTTACATTCAGTTCATACTTTTCATGGGAATATTTAATTCCTTAAAATAGAAGCAGTTTGCGGAGCAATTATGGTATGGTCCTTTTGAAAGACTTCTATAAAAACACTACAAACTTCAAGAGGAAATCTTATCTAAATCCATCGGAAAGGCTTCATTTATGTAACCTCTATCTTACTACTTCTAGATGCTGTCATAGATACATTTGCAACTTTATAAAGGGAGATATAAGTATGAATATATCCCTGACCATGTACATTATAAGGTACGGAAATATTTTCCTCTGGATAGTGCAATCTTCTCTGACGTTGATGTGTCGATTTGGGAAAAGTTATTCAAGACTAGTTCAAAGAAGGCCAATATGAAGTAGACCATTTGAATGGAACCCAGCAATCACCAAATATCACTATCAAAGACTTATAATGTATTTTGGAGCAGAATGAGCTCAATCGATTCCCTCCCCTTATCGTTGGTGAAAGAGATGAAGCAGGATGTTTTTGATGAATGACCCAGTAGTTTATTGAAAACTATTCACAACACGTACGGGTCAATTCCTTGACATATTCAACTATGAGTGATGCAAAAGGGAAACAGATCAATATCAAATAGTCACTTCTTTATTGCCATAAGCCTTGAAATTTTGGTGGAGGTGGTTAGACGTCTGTATCAATCCCTGTCATGGAACGATTCTTATTTGATCATCCACTAGAAAATAAATGTCAAGGTTTGAGCAGCATTTGAACTTGAAAGGTAAAGGCGGACAACACTCCGCAAAGAGTTTCGACCGGCATGCTAAAAATTCTGTCTACCGACTTAAATCCGTTGTGCATAGTACAACAATAGAATTTCTTTTCATAGTGTCTGGAATGATTGGCCACATTTACACTACTCACACAGATACACGCATTCACACACACACAGACACATACGCACACACAAAATAAATACACACAAACACACACACACATATATATAGTTTTAGGTAAAAGAACCAAGATTCGTGAACTCATCGATGAAAATCCACTGTCACATATAGAAAAATAACGGAATCGACTAGTCCCCTCCCCCAAAATTTTAGGCCATGTGCTTTCAGTACAAAGGATTGATGTACGATTATTCGTTTCCGATGTTCAAACGTATTATAACCACTTCTGACGTAATTGTTTCAGTAATTTCCATTATATTATTATATATTTATATCTCTTTTATGTGTATGTGAGTGTATGAGCGAGCGTATGTACAAATATGCATATGTATACAAACATACACACACACGCACGCACACACAAACCCACACACACACACACACACACACACACACACATACACACTGGACTACCAGTGACGCGTTGGGTCACCGGGGAAGTCTGAGTTTCCAGTAACGGAATTTTGTTTCGTGCTTTGTTTTTCTTTTCCATGTTATTCCTCATGCTTTCAACACCGAAATCATGCGTAAACTGCCCCTTTCCCCAGAAAAAGAAAGATTTGGTAGCTATTTCTTGCACGCCCTGCTACCACGTAACAGGTACTTCAGGTCCTTTATCATAAATACCCACTAAGTGGTAGCAGAGCGTGCTAGAAATAGCAACCAATTTTTTTGAGGTGAGATACATCGAATATAGTCGAAAAATATCAATGGAAAAAAATTATTTCACGCCGAGGTTACGAATGGGTTTCTTACGAAATATTAACCGTATTTTTAAAGTTATTTTCCCTTTAAAATATTTTTTTTAATATGCCAAAAAGTTTCTAATGGTATTCACTTGAAAATAATTTTAAAAAGCATTAAATATGGTATGTTTAAAGAAAGCTAAAATATAAGTACTTACTGTACAAACAACTTACACTTTTGATATCACATACACTTAAAAAATATTTCTAAATGTCTAAAATATTGTGTTAAACAAAAGCAAAAATACAAACAATTACTGTAATAAAGCAAATCGTATATTTTCGTTGTCAAGGTAAGTGTTTCTTCCCTTTCAGGGTTAAAATATTTCTGGAATATTTTTTCATTATACACCGTTTGCGGTATTTACACCCCGAAAATCCGAAATATCTTAACAACCACTTGTCCGATTAACGCGAATTTTGTTTTATTCCGTTCGTATTCTCATTTCAGACGGATTTTGCGCCATTATGCGCCAATTAGCTTGGCTTACATTGCAAGCAAGATTCGAGCTCATTTTTAATGTATTATAGATAAAAGTTAGGAGGCGCAATGGCCCAGTTGTTAGGCAGCGCACTCGTAGTCATAGGATTGCGGTTTCGATTCCCAGACTGGGCGTTGTGAGTGTTTATTGAGCGAACACACCTAAAGCTCCACGAGGCTCCGGCGGGGGATGGTGGTGAGCCCTGCTATACTCTTCCACCACAACTTTCTCTTACTCTTACTTCCTGTTTCTGTTGTACTTGTAATTCAAAGGGTCAGCGTTGTCGCACTGTGTCACGCTGACTATCCCCTAGAACTACGTTAAGGGTACACGTATCTGTGGAGTGCTCGGCGAATTGCACATTAATTTCACGAGCAGGCTGTTCCGTTGATTGGACCAACTGGAACCCTCGACGTCGTAAGCGACGGAGTGCCAACACCAATATAGATAAAATTTAAAGACCCCCTTCGGTCATGAATGACCATGAGATTGCACCTAGAAAGTTCCACAATGAGGTTCAAGGCTGTTTATGGAAGACCAGCCGTCACCCATGCATACTAGTTTCCCTTCTCCAAGCGAGTGATGTTATCCAGGGTAAAAACAACAGTGACTTTGTAAATCATTTCTAGAATTTGGTGAACTGGAGCCACATCTAAAAAGGTGTCTTAGTCAAGCACACAGTACAGCTCCTTACAGAAATCGAACTCACTACCTCATGGGCCTTCACGCCTCACAAATATGTAAATATATAATTATATATGTATATATGTCTATGTCTATATATATATATATATATATATATATATATATATATATATTTGTATTGGTGATATTATATTAAAATTACGATTTAACGTCATTATTTAAAATCGACGATAACCTTAAATTAAAGAATTAAATTTAGTACAAGAAAAAGTCGTATATACCCAGGGAAAATTAATTAATGGTAAAATAAATTTAAATTAAAAACGTTATGTACGTTTAATATAAAAACATTCACAAAGAACTAATCACAGCATACATATGCATTTAGTAATACATACACATACACGTAGTAACGCATACACAGAGATTTGTTTTAAATTTATATATTCATTTTACATTTAATTATATTATATTAATTTATTGAACAATTTTCTTATTTCAATATTCAATACACCAGACAGTTTTTCAATTTATCTGTATGCGTACATAGGTTATGGTATATTTATTTATCTTGATGTGAATATTCGTATGTAGCTATATATATCTACGTATATGTGTATTTGTATATTTGTTAGCGTGTCTACATGTGTGTTACTATTGTATATATGTACGTATTTATCATTCAACTACGAAAGTAGTTGAATAATATTTTTAAGTCCACACGCAGAAGAGTACAGGGTTTGTTACTAATTCAGTACTGAACTAAATGGAAAACTGTTAACATTTTTGAAGCGGACTGGTGCATAGCTACATTTCAGAATAAAAAAATTGAGATTTGATCCAGTAGAAAAACCAAGATTGGTGACACAGGTACCAACCTTTACAAGATGTATTTCATGATAAAATGAATTTAGCTTTCATGTTCATTTTCACAATTAGTGAAATAAATGCCCATATGCCTATGAAGTACTTTAAGCTCGCTTGCGAATGTTACGAAATATCTACGCCGTGTAACCGATTTCTAACCGATTTCTATATCACAGTTCCCGGTTCAGGCCCAATCTGTGGCACCTTGGGCACCACTAATATACACTAGAGAACTCTACTATAGCTACGTGCCGAACAAAGCCTTGTGAGTGGATTTGGTAGACGCAAACTGAAAGAAGCCCGTCGTATATATATATATATATATATATATATATATATATATATATATATATATATATATATATATATGTATGTATGTATGTATGCATGTATGTATGTATGTATGGGGGGGCGTGTGTTTGTGTGTATGCGATTATTCCCTCCACCCCACTATCGCTTTAAAACCATTGTTCGTGTGTTTACGCACTCTTAACTTATTAGTTCGGTAAAAGATACGGAAAAAGTAACATCTAGGGTTGACTTGTTCAACTGAAGACGGTGCTCCAGCATGGCCGCAGTCAAATTATTAAAGGAAGTAAAAAAAAAAAATTATATAGACAAAGGAGTGGGTTTTTGGTAAGGAGCTTGTTTTCCAAGAACATGGTTCTGGGTTCAGTCTAACCGCGTGCCACTTTGGCGAAGTGTTTTCTACCATAGATTCAGGCCGGCCAAAGCCATGTGAGCGGATTTGGTACAGGTAACGAAAAGAAGTAAGTCGTATATATATATATATATATATATATATATATATATATATATATATATATATATATATATATATATATATATATATACAAGAATAATGGCAGGGAATCGACAATTAGTAATAGAATTAATAATTAACAATTTTGCCAAGTAGTTCAGTATGAAAAAAACCTTTATCGGTAAAATCATTTATCATCGTAAATATACAGGGATTAGCATTGAGTTGCTTCTCCAACATACTGAAAATTTAGAAATAGCAGTCAAAAAACTACTGATTCTAAACTACAAATTTATGGCGCACATATATATATATATATATATATATATATATATATATATATATATATATATATATATATATATATATATATATATATATATATATATATATATATATATATATAAATATATATATATATAAATATATATATATACATATGTATTTACATATATATATATATATATATATGTGTGTGTGTGTGTGCATATATATATATATATATATATATATATATATATATATATATATATATATCATCATAAATATACAGGGATTAGCAATTGAGTTGCTTCTCCAACATACTGAAAATTTAGAAATAGCAGTCAAAGAACTACTGATTCCAAACTACAAATTTTTGTTCTATGTGTGCCATAAATATCGCCATCCGCTTTAGAGAAAAAATTGTAGTTTGGAATCAGTAGTTCTTTGACTGCTCTTTCTAAATTTTCAGTATGTTGGAGAAGCAACTCAATTGCTAATCCCTGTATATTTATGATGATAAATAGTTTTACCGATAAAGGTTTTTTTCATACTGAACTACTTGGCAAAATTGTTAATTATTAATTCTATTATTAATTAACGATTCTCTGCCCTTATTCTTGTATATATATATATATATATATATATATATATATATATATATATATATATATATATATATATATATATATATATATATATAATTATATATGATTATATAAGTATATATTTATGCATGCATAAATATGGATATACATGTAAATATACATATACATATATACACGTATTTAAATATATGCATATATTGCATGTTTGTACGAATATTATGCGTATGTGCAACTAATCTTCAATATACCGTAACTCATATAACATTTCTAATAAATGCAATTTATATGCACACATGCAAATATACATATTCACTATTTGCCAACAAACTAAGAATCAAGAGAAATTCAAGTATCTTATGGATACATAAGAACATAGTCCACCATGGCCCAATGAATATTTAACTGCCACGTACACAAATTCATTTCAGCAACAACGTTGTCTCCTTTATCAATTCTAAACTTTCTACATTTGTAATGGTGCAATATTGAGCCAATTCAGTTCTCTCTAATGATAGTTATAGTTTACTGTACTGTGATAGCATTAGAAAGTGCGGGATGTTCCAGCAGAGTTGATGACGTCGAGCAAATTCCGTGCCAGTGTACGACTAAAAGCAATTCAATGTAAATAGCTCTAAGAACATAATGATATGAAGAGCTGTGAAGAAGAAGGGCATTTGTGCTGACCGTATGTACTCTTAGACCGCGTGTACTTTTATTTTCTCATATATTATGCTCTTTGGAAACGGATTCACGTTGCATCTGGTATTTTAGTCATTTTAATAAACGATTAGCGGTATTATGTTCATTGGAAGCATGAATCTGTTTCCAATGAACATAATATATGATAAAATAAAAGTACACGCGGTCTAACAGTACATACGATCAGCACAAATGCCCTTCTTCTTCACGGCCCTTCATATCATTATTTTATCATATCTATACACATTGAATTGCTTTTAGTCGTACACTGGCTCGAAATTTGCACTAAAATGATTACGTTCTGAGTCGAAATTCACCCATCGTCGATTTTGCATTTCTATTGCAAGGTCGATTAAATATGTATCATTTGAGCACTGGGGTCGATATACTCGAATAATCCATCGTAATTGCTGGCCTTGTGCCAAATTGTGAATGCAATACATTTCATACTGAGTGACCTGTCAATAAGAACTGTTAACTTATTAAATGTTATGACTGGTAAAGTTAACAGAAACCAGAAGGTAAACAATGTCCTTAGGTTTCTTTTCATCACTCGACAGGTTTGGCATTACTTTACATAAATTGTTTGCTGCTTGTTTGGATATTATAAAACCGAATGTCCTTCCTGACATTGAAGAGATCAATGGGAAAATATCAGTGATTTAAGCGAATATTCGATCAAGTCAATAACGTAAAAAAGCAAAAAAAAAAAGTACTAAATGAAAATTTTAAAATGGATGGAAGGCAATTTCTCAAGGTAATACTTTATTTCTGTAATGTGCCACAACGGCTATTTTTATTTGAAACGAATAATATTCTATGTAGATTAGTATTTAGTACTTTTCAAATATATTATTCATCTAGGATTGCTTCCATACATATTCATCTATATTCATAGAGAACGCGCAGAGATATGTATTTTGCTGATACTTAAATAACGTGTAAAATATCATGGTATTCTTAATGACACATTGACTTTTCAATAATAATTTCAATCTTACATATTCACGTGAGGGTTGACCCAATATGGCGCTTTTAGTAGTTGTAAGCAGAACTCATCAGCATCTACTGCATTGGCAAATTTCGTAATATTTGAAACCTCAGATCTCACTTGGTGCAAGAGATTGCTATTACCATTATATGTTGACCTGTATGACAACCAAGAAATCTTCGGAAACATATTTTTCGTTGTAAGTGACAGCTTTTGAACTTCATAACCTTTTAAGTTTCCCTTAAAATACCCTATTCCCTCTTCATATACTATGCTTATCTGAAATGTTATAGGCTGTCAGCTTTCTGCAGTGAAGTGGCATATATGTCTTGTTGTTAATGCCAATAAAGAATCCACCGAGTATATAAATAAACAGGTTTTATCTCAGCTTTCATATTTTCTTTCGAGAGGGATTGCTCTTTTGAAAGAAAGGTTAAGACGTACATCGTTGAATTATGAATCGGCTGCGAATCTTACGCAATCAGTAATCAGTTATAAACATCTTGAAGCATACATATATATGTATGCATATATGTATCAATACATATGTGTCTATGTCAATATATATGTGTGTCTGAATGTATATGCACATACATACAAAAACATATATATGCATATATGTCTATACATATGTATGTATGTGTATATATGTGTATGCTTATATATATATATATATATATATATATATATATTTATATCAATATCTATCTGTCTATCTATCTATCTATCTATCTATATATATATATATATATATATATATATATATATATATATATATATATATATATATATAGATAGATAGATAGATAGATAGACAGATAGATATTGATATATATATATATATATATATATATATATATATATATATATATATATATATATATATATATATATATATACATATATATACATATATATATATAGATAAATAGATAGATAGATAGATAGATAGATAGATAAATAGATAGATAGATAGATAGATAGATAGATAGATAGATAGATAGATAGATAGATGTGTGTGTGTGTGTGTGTGTATGTGTGTGTGTGTGTGTAAGTATACGTATATATGAGAGGGTACGTGTTTATGTAGATTTCTCTGTGAGTATAAAGGAAATGTAATGGGGAGAGAAAATGAGTGAGTGCTGACTGAAGCACTTTAGAGAGAGAGGATCGAAAAATCCAAGCAATATAAATCCATGAAAATTTGAACGATAAGCAATACTTTCTTTTCATTCGCTTACTTTAACTAAAAATAGAGAGAGTTACCACGGCGGATTGAAGTCTTATGTTATCACTGAACATATTTTGATTGATAACTGAAAGAGTAACCTTTGATATATATTCTTAATTTGAAGAATGGATATTTCACTCTCCTTATCAAATAAATGAGATTGAAGCCCGACGTTACTCTATCTAAATATATTCAATTCATGAATTTAACGTTTTCATATTATAGTTTCAGTGTGTTCTTCTTTAACACAAACGTCTTCAAAAGTAATAAACATACAATGATACATCATTGGATTTAGTGATTAAGATATTTCATTTCCATTATCAATAATTCAATATAATAACGCATCGTCGATCTTCGCTAGTGACGTACCCCATCAATTAGGCCCGTAAGATAATTAAGAATGGTATAGATCCCACAACATACAATCACTTTCTAAAATCAAAGTTTAATTTAAATATTAACAGAGCAGTTTACATTTGCAGATTATTGAGAAAAATATATTAATTCATAAATTGAACGGGTTCCAATTTGACGCCATCATGCTACCACGTTTCCTAGTTGAAAGAATTTCTGTTTAACATACATAGTTAATGACATTTACAAATGAATGAAGACCACGCTGCACTTTCCTTCTTTCCCTAAACCATATTGATGTACTGTTCAGGGAATTTTCTAATTTCCCTTTGCGTTCAACTAATTTCAGGTAAAATTTAGAGAATACAAATATATATATATATATATATATATATATATATATATATATATATATATATATATATATATATATATATATATATCACTTTCCTTGTACCAAATCAATTACAAGGATTTGGTTGGTCTCAGGCTTTATTAGAAAACACTTGTTCATGTTGCCATGCAGTGGGACTGGATCGCGAACATGTGGTTAGGAAACAAGCTCCTTACCACACAGCCACGCCGATATATATATATGCTTGAAAATCCTTTGGGTAATAAAGAAACGTTTAATTGAAATGGTGGGCTTTGAGAAATCTATATACTTTCACACTGGTACTCACATTTGGATTAGTGGTTGATTATGGCTGAAAGAGCTGTAACCGAATAAAAGTCGTTTACTTATTGGAAAAGAAACAGAGAAAGAAGAAAAAGGAAAGGACAATGAAAATAGTAAGAAAAAGGAAAAGGAAATGAAACTAAAAAGAACAAGAGCACTCAGAGAGCGCAAACCACCGCCAAGGCAACTCTATCGTCCTCTCAACAATTAGCCAGGGATAATTTTTTAAATGAGAATATCCGAAATAAACTCGAGTGCTCTCACAAACGAGAATACTAGAAATGAACCCGACCGCTCACAAGAGTTAAATAAATAAAAAAAATAACATAAAATGAAATAAAGGAAATTAATCTAGAATCCTTGTGTGGTACTGAAAATGTCATCATTTTGTGCCAGTCACGAAGACAACCATCCCAATTCACCCAGC
The DNA here is from genome assembly GCF_046866305.1 of Octopus bimaculoides. Lineage (NCBI taxonomy): Eukaryota > Metazoa > Mollusca > Cephalopoda > Octopoda > Octopodidae > Octopus > Octopus bimaculoides. The sequence continues at coordinate 16,135,211 of NC_142933.1, forward strand.
GGTTCTTGAGATATCTTTTCTACAGTCTAAAAAACAAACAAACACGACTGAAAAGAGTACATCCACCTTCGCTAATGCGGAGCTAATATCATGGTAGAGAAAAACCCGGGCGAAATTATTAGCGATATTTCGTCTGACTTTAGGTTCTGAGTTGATAAATTAAGTACTAATGGCGTACTCGGGTTGATCTACTCGACTGACCTCCTCCCACACAATTTCCGGCCATGTGCATAGCGTAGAAAAGCATTTATTATTGACCAAATGCATACCATACTGATAACTATGAAAATGTAAGGAATTCAGAAAGAAGCGATTCGAAAGATGTAAAAAATATAAAAAAGGAAATAAAAGTTAGGAACTAATTGAAAATTTAC